>NC_046170.1:31960168-32200168 GCF_011064425.1 Rattus rattus
TGTTGAGGTTTGAGAGCTGTTTTGCGTAATCTGGAAGTAGCGTTTATAAATACCTTTCAGTTTTCTGTAACTGTCTTTCCATTCTCTCTCATGGCGTCTTCTCCGGAGAAAGGGCTTTATGCTTTGAAGAAGCCTTAACTGTCTTTGTGTTGTTGAGCTGTAATAGTTCTTGGCGTGTTCTAGACACACGTGCTTTGTAAATCTATTACAGTTTGTACATTATTGTGTGTGTGTGTGTGTATGTGTGTGTGTGTGTGTGTGTGTGTGTGTGTTGTGAAAATTGCTTCTCTTCACGTGTATAACTTCAGTATATATTTCATTCCCTTAGATGCCTTGAAGTTACTCCAGTCCACGAGACACATGTTTAACAACAAAATGATTTTAAAAGAAAGGAACAGGCGGGGTTGGGGATTTGGCTCAGTGGTAGGAGCGCTTGCCAGGGAGCTGCAAGGCCCTGGTTCGGGTCCCCAGCTCAAAAAAAAAAAAAAAAAAAAAAAAAAAAAAAAAAAGAAAGGAACAGGGCTATGTTTTTTTCCCCTGTTTTTTTATTTCTCTTTTGGACACAGATGTGGTGCCTGGAGTGCAGCAGCTACACTTTTTTAGCAGGAGGGTGAACACAGCGTGTAAAGAATGGTAGGCCTAGGCCTGGGAGGTGGGAGGAAGTGGACTCTTAGTGACATGGCTGAGCAGCGGTGGCATCAGTCTCTCTTCCTTTGCTCAGTCTTCATACTACACATTAAAAAGGAAACCACAAAATCCTGAGTGGTGGTGTGCTAGCTGGTCTTGTGTGTCATCTTGACACAAGCTGGAAAGCATTATCACTGAGAAAGAGCCTCCCTTGAGGAAATGCCTCCATGAGACCCAGCTGGAAGGCATTCTCAGCCTAAGTGATCAAGCCCGGGAGAGCCCGTTGTGGGTGGGGTGCCATCCCCTGGGCTGGTGGTCCTGGGTTCTATAGGAGAGCAAGCTGGGCAAGCCAGTAAGCAGCATCCCCTCCATGGCCTCTGCATCAGTTCCTGCCTCCCTGACCTGTTTGAGCTCCAGTCTGACTTCCTTTGGTGATGAACAGCCATGTGGAAGTGTAAGCTGAACAAACCCTTTCCTCTCAACTTGTTTCTTGGTCATGATGTTTGGGCAGGGTAGAAACCCTGACTAAGGTAGAATGAACCTATAATCCCAGCACTTGGGAGAGACAGGATCATGAAAAAAGGCCAGCCTGGGCTACTTGACCTTGTCTCACACACACACACACACACACACACACACACACACACACACACACACACACACACCTTCCTCAGTAAACAAACTAGACCCTCCCAGAAAGAGTATGGTATGTGGTGGGGTTACTCTGCACAATGGCTGTTTAACTTAATCAAGTGTTTATCGTCAACTTCAAACAATTCTTGGTCAAAGTCTTGTTTATAATAAACTATTTTTAAAAACAAGTTTTAGAATTACCTAAAGCTGGAAAACAGCCTTTATTCTACCTCCTCTTTCTTCCATTACATTAAAATGTAACCTTTGCTGTAATTGGTGAGACAACATTGGCTTACTGTGGTTGGTCCATACTTTAGTCAGTGAAGATTCCTCAGTTTCTGATTCAACCTCATGTGGATTTCCTCTGTGTATGTGTGTGCATATGTGTATGCATGGGCATGCACACACATACATATGCACACACACATATAAGTCAAGCTTAGGTTTTGTTCTTCCATTGTTCTGTCTGTCTTTCAAAAAGAACTATTCCATTTATTTATATGTGTGTGTATACATACATGTGTCTGTGTATGTGTGATGTATATGAGTATGCTGTTCTCATGCACACCTGAAGAAGGCATCAGATCCCATTACAGATGGTTTGTGAGCCACCATGTGGTTGCTGGGAATTGAACTCAGGACCTCTGGAAGAGCACAGTCAGTGCTCTCTTAACTGCTGGAGCCATCTCTCCAGCCCTTTCTGTCTTTTTTTTTTTCTTCAAAGAACTATTTCATTTTATTTATGTGTGTATGTATGTGTGGTGTCTGCTCATGTGTGTGCAAGTGTCTTTGAGACCAGGAGAGGGCAAGAGATCCCTTGGAGCTGAAGTTATTAGGATTGTGAGCTACCTGATGTGGGTGCTGGGATCTGAACTCAGGACCTCGTGACTGAGCAGCAAGTGCCGTGTGTGTGTGTGTGTGTGTGTGTGTGTGTGTGTGTGTGTGTGTGTGTGTGTGCGTGTATGTGTGTATGTGTGTGTGTGTGTGTGTGTGTGTGTGTGTGTGTGTGTGTGTGTGTGTGTGTGTGTGTGTGTGAGTGTGTGTGTGTGTGTGTGTGTGTGTGTGTGTGTGTGTATGTGTGTGGTGTGTGTGTGTGTGTGTGTGGTGTGTGTGTGTCTCTCAGGGTCAATTTTCTCCTTCCTCCATGTGGGTCCCAGGGAAACTCATAGCATGGGGCTTGGCAACAGGGTGCCTTTGCCCACCAAGGTCATCTCTCTGGGCTTGTTTGTTTTAACTCTTCCTTCCTATTGAATACTAAGCTTTGGGGAAGGGAAATCATGTAACAGAAATATAGACTTCCTATCCTTCAGGGCAGAGAAAGGGGGTTATTTGAGATTCTGCACAGGAAATGTCTTTTTTTGTGAACTTGTACATTCAATCATTAATAGATGTGCTAACAATTGGACAGGTATTTTATCATAACTTTTGGGTGGTCTTGAGGGTAGAATGCAGGAATGTTTTACATGGTAGGCAAGTGCCCTACCAGTTGAGTTCCATCCTCCGTCCTGGTCTGTGTTTTTGTATTTTGTGTTGTGATGCAGCCATATTTTACTTACCATAGCTTCTCATTGTCCCCAGTAGTTATAGAGTCACAGGCAACACTGAATCCACAAACCCTGAGACACTGACTCTAGAAAACAGAATCTAAAATTCTAAGTTGTAATCTTAGATCCTAAAACCATTCATCCCAGTTGCCTCTGTTGCCTTCTCTCCCTTCCTTCCATTTTTTTTTGTTGTTGTCTGTGTTTCAAGACAGGTTTCCCTGCCTATCCATGGCTGCCCTAGAACTCAATCTATAGACAAGGCTGGCCTTGAACTCAGAGATCTGTCTGCCTCTGCCTCTTGAGTCCTGAAATTAAAGCCATGAGCTCCCACTGCCTGGCTGTTCTTTTTATTTTTCAAAGGAGAATGTAGATTTCTTAGGCGTTTACTGACTGGTGCAGGGTTGCTCCACTCATAGATGCCAAACCTAGGGTTCAAACTGGGGTGGAGAGGCAGGGGCTCTACACCCTGCTGGCTGCGTGATACCCACAGGAGCTCTGGGTCAAGGTCACAGGGCATTGCTTTGTTGGTTCCTACGGAACCCTGTGTCTTAGTTTGGATTTTATTGCTGTGAAGAGACACCATGACCAAGGCAGCTCTTATAAAGGAAAACATTTAGTTAGGGCTGGCTTACAGTTTCAGAGGTTTTAGTCCATTATCATCATGGCAGGAAGCACGGCAGCATCCAGGCAACCATGGTGCTGGAGAAGGTGCTGAGAGTTCTACATCTTCATCTGTAGGCAGCGGAAGGCGACCGTGTTCCACACTGGCAGAGCTTGAGCATGGATGAAACCTCAAAGCCTGCTTCAGCAGTGACGCACTTCCTCCAGTGAGGCCACGCCTACTCCATCAAAGCCACACCTCCCATAGTGCTACTTTCTCTGAGCCAAGCATTCAAATGCATGAATCTATGAGGGCCATACCTAGTCAAACCACCTCACTTCTCAGTCTGCTCCTGTTTTCCGTTAAGAAAGAAAAAAGGCAGGACGGATTTTTATAGAGCATTCCTCAGTTACCATTTCTTTGATGTTTCATTGCACATAGATTATGACTATGGTTAAGATTATCGGACTTGGATATTACCCAGGCGTTTTGACGGTCATACCTGGGATGTAATCTCAGTGTGGCACGTGATTCCTTTTGTTGAGGCTTTGACTGTTTTCGGGAATTTAGTTTTGTTATCTTGCATATCTGTTTTCCTCATTGCATGCTTGTTTTATTTTGTAATGGAAAGAAGGGAGGGTATACTAAAAAGAATTAACTTAGTAAACATCCTAATTTTCATCCGAACTTAGAATTTAAGTCTAATGTAGTAGGGTTTTTTTTGTTTTTTTGTTTTTTTTTTCTTCAGTTTGTATCGTAAGTTTTATTCCCGATGCGGGACAGATCTTTCCATCCCTCAAATCTATTACATGTTGCCATGGAAGGGCCTAGGCTGCAGTTCCCACCTCCTGGGAAGGTGAGAAGGTACAGGCTGGGATCCACTCCAGGAACATCCTGCAGTTCCTGGTTCTTATCCTCCCTTTTCAACAGAGGAATTATCTCTCATCCATTCAGTTAAAAAGAAAAAAACAAGCATTAACAAAAACAAAACACACTGAGTATTGGGCAAGGGTGTCTTTGTCCTCAGTTGGACATCAAGTTATGGGTCACCAATGGGAAGTGAGGGGGAGGGGAAAGGCGCCATCACTGCTTCCTTCCTTGCTGCATCCTGTGGCAGCTGTGTCCGCCTCATCTACTGGTAGCTGCACATAGCGGACAACTGAGCCCCTGATGAAGCAGTTCTTGACTGATAACATGTGAGGATACTTTTCAGGGTCTGTGACACTGATGTCGGTTAGTTTGATATTGAGGTACTGGTCCACAGAGTGGAGGGTTCCACAGATGCTCAGGCCATTCTTGAATTCTACGACTACATCCTTGCCCACAAGGGACGTGAAAAAGAAGTAGAAGAGCGTGGTGCTAGGGCGGCCTGGACCGCGAAGGAAGGCGTCAGGGACTGCAGGCTGGAGGCAGGGTGGGAACCGGAGTGTGGAGTGCGAGCCCAAGGCAGGACAAGATCACGCACGCGCAAGGGGAACCGCGCAAGAGGAACCGCGAAAACTGGGGCTGAATCCGGGCTCAAAAGGAGCCGAGTAGGGCAGAGCAGACCGCCAAACCGGGAGAGGACTTCCTGTCTAATGTAGTAGTTTTAAACTAGTCTTCTCTCTCTCTCTCTCTCTCTCTCTCTCTCTCTCTCTCTCTCTCTCTCTCTCTCTCTCTCTCTCTCTCTCTCTCTCCCTCTCTCTCTCTCTCTCTCTCTCTCTGATATTTGGCCTTGTAAGACATTCCTATGTTATGTGGTAGCTACTCCCAGGGAGCTTCATGCCCATCCAGAGGTGAATGGGTCTTAGAGAATAGGACCTAGGGTTTAGTCTATGGTAATATGTGACTTCTAGGTGTGTTCTTTTTTAAAAAGATTTATTTATTTTATGTATACGCATATACTGTGGCTGTCTTCAGACACACCAGAAGAGGGCACCAGATCTCATTACAGATGGTTGCGAACCACCATGTGGTTGCTGGGATTTGAACTCAGGACCTCTGGAAGAACAGTCAGTGCTCTTAACCGCTGAGCCATCTCTCCAGCCCTAGGTGTTTTTAATGGAAGCTGCTGAAAGCATACTACCGTAGTTTCTTTCCCTGTTGTGATAAAACAGTAACTTAAAGAAGAAAGGGTTCATTTTAGCCCACCGTTCAGTGTATAATCCATTATGTCGGCAAAGTCAAAGTGAAAAGAACTTGAACCACCTGGTTACATTGTGTCCACAGTGAGGAGAACAGTGAGTCTATGCATCTACAGTTAGCCTCTGCGTTTACATAGGTCAGATATCCCCATCCCCCTCCCCTGCCTAGGGGACAGCCTCACCCTAATGAACATAATTTGTATAACCACTCGCAGGTCATTCTAGAGTCTTTCAAGTTGATAGGTAATACTAACAACCACGGATACACCTTTCTTTCACTTCTAATCCCAGTGTAATCACTCAGGAGCATCCCACACTTGATCTTAGCCAAAAGGCCGAGAAGCGATTACTCAGGAGCATCCTACACTGTATTCCTAGTTTCTTTCTATTTATCTTATGTGTAGGCGGGTTTTGCCTGCCTGCCTATGTCTGCGCCTGGTGCTCACAGAGCTCAGAAGAGGGCATCGGATTCCCTGGAACTGGTATTATAGATGGCTATGAACTGCTGTGTGGGTGCTGGGAATCAAACCCAGGTCCTCTGCAAAGGTAGCCAGTGCTCTTAACCACTGAGTCATCTCTCCAACCTCGTGTCTCTCATTTCCTTTCTAGTGAGAAGCACAGCTCACAATATTTACCATATTACTTATGAGTGTACAATAACACACACAATGATTTTAGTTTATCTGATACGGTCAAGCAGTTTTCCCAGTGTACCTGTACTAATTGCAACTTCCTCCATCAGTGTGGGTTGTTTCCGGTTGCTCTCCAGCGTGGTTGGAGGTCAGGGTTAGTATTACTTATTGTTGCTACTCTTCTTGTGATTCTAGTCACTTTGCACAGCTATGTATCATAATTTTAATTTTTCATGTAATTATGAAAAATATATTTTTCTTTTATTTCCTATATATGAGCGTTTTACCTGCACATATGTGTATTACCACGTGTGTGTCTGATGTTCATAGATGCCAGAAGAGAGTTTTGTGTCCTCTAGAATTGGGGTTACTTGCCATTGTGAATTGCCCTGTGCATGCTGGGATTCGAACTCAGGTCCCTCCCAGCTATCTTTTAACCACTGAACATCTCTCTGGTCCCTTTTGTATATTCTTGATGACTGATGAGGTGCAACAAATACTAATTGCTTTTTTGTTTGCCACCTGGATTTCTGTTTTAAGTAAAGTGCATTTTTGTCATGTTGTCCCCGTTTTAGTGGTCATGTGCACATTTATATAGAACTCTTCTACATAAGAAATCGCTTGTCACCGCTCCCCTGAAGTCGTGAATATTCTCTCTGGAGTTTTTTATCATAAAAGTTTTATTATTTTTACCTCTGCTCTTTGGATCTTCAAAAATCTCTGACCGCTCTTTGTGTATTGTGTAGGGAAAGGTCACACATCAGTTTTCTTTTCCCCACACTGAAGTCCAAGGGCTGTGGCACCTACTATTGAAATGCCCGTTCTTTCTTGCTTATCCCTGAAGCATCACCTTTGTTAAAGTCCACGAGTGCCTGTCCTTGGAGTCCTGCTTCTGGACTCTCTGCTCTTTGGAGTTGGAATCCTTTTCCGTCCTTGTGTCGTGCTGCCTTATCTCAACTCCATGCTTTTAGAATAAAAGTCTCAGTCTGTAGTCGTGGGAGGTCTTCAGCTCTGCTCATTTGCAAAGTTGTCTTGGGTGTTTGTGGGCCTTGGCACCACATAGGCAGTTTACTTTGCAGCGACTCAACTCCCACAGTGTAAGAATTCAGGTACAGGTTTTACTAAAGGCTTCTATTGGTTTCAAGGGAAATATTATCTTCCTAATATTTTGCTTTGAAGTTCATAGACATGAATATTGGTTGTTTGCCTTTCTAATATTCTCTCTCAATGACGTGTTCAGTGTTTTGTGAAGAATTGAACATGCCCAATTTAGCGGAAGAATACTCAACTTGTACACGTTCTTCATGTTTTTGGGACCCTGAGGTCAAGAATCCATTTCTGGGGGGGCTGGGAGATGCCGTGTGGGTAAACCCCTCGCTGGATGAGCTGGATAACAAGTGTTCATATTCCCAGTATGGAGTAAGTGACAATTGGGTGTGGCAGCCCACCTGTAACTGAGAAGTCGGGGTAGGGGATGTCTGGAGTGGGCTGGCTAGACTACAGACTAGCACGCTCCATGATTGAGGGAGACCCTGCTTCTGAGTCTAAGGTGGTTAAGTAATGGGGGAGACAGCCTCTGGCCTTCACATGTGAGCACACACAGGTGCACAGGGACTCTACACGTGTTCCCACACGTGTGCAAACTCATGCATATGCCACACACAAGTATACAGGTGAGAATGCCTTCCCACTCTTTTCTGGTAAATAACAATACAAACTTTTCCTATCGAGTGAGAAGGCTCGCTTGATTCAGTTCATTTTAGAAGGGTGTCTCTGGGTTATATTTGGATTTGCCACAGACAAGGTTAGGGCTGACCAATCAGTGGCTTGTGCTGTTCGCTCTTAGATGTTGGTAGGTCTCTTACTTATTTAACACTCAGCATGAGACCTAATTTACAATAAGGAACAGAAGCAGCCGGGGCGGGTCCTTTGGGACTAAGGTTTCAACACTTCACTACTACGTAATTTTTATATAGATATTTTGTAGAACTTCAATATCAAATCAAAGTAACACTCTCCTGATTCCACTGTGCACTTTTCTTTTTAAATGGTGAAGTTTCGGTGCTTTTCTGAAATCTATGCAAAGGTTATGTGTGCCCCCTCCCGCCCCCAATTTTAAATATTGGTTAGTTCTCCATCCCCCAATATGGAATCAACCTTGAACCCTGAGATGAATTCCATTTGGCTGCAGCCTATTATCTTCTTAAAATAAAAGTTAAAATTATATTGAAATCAGTTTTGTGATTATGTTCATGATGACTATTGGTTCATAATTCACTTTTCTTGCAAGATCCATTTCACGTTTTAATAAGAAAGTTAGCCTGGCCTCATTAAAATAATTGGCACACGCTTCCCTTTTATTTCAGATATTAAAAAGGAAACCCTTTGGGGCCTGAGGTATAGCTTACTGGGAGAGCATGTGTCCCGGATCTCCAGCGCGTATGCGCACTATACCATCCCTTTTATGGGTGTAGCTGATGATTGAGCACATGCTTGCTTGGCATCTGCTACCTGAAGTTGACCTCACTTCCACATCACAAGCAGTGCGAGCTTCCTCAGGTCATAGGTGCCTCTCCTAGCGTCCCACACATTCCCCGTACTTCATTCATCTTCCAAAGATTTTCCTTGGTGAGAGGTTCAGTTCGGTCGGAAGTGGAGGCCTCTCCCTCCTTTTAGCCCCTCCTCTACAGCTTGCACTTCCCACAAAGACCAGGTAGATGGAGAGTTTTCCAGCCCGTGCATTACGAGTACTCAGCAGAGACTTCCAGTGTGCGGTCTGTGTCCATCTCCTCATGCTCCGGTGGTTCAGGGATGAAGAAGAATATTTACTGAGACAAACGCTCTGTCAGCCTGACAATGCTCTTTTCAAGCTGGTACCTCTCCAAGCAAGTTGAGCATGGTTTGCTGCCCACCCGCTGCCCCAGCCTCATCTTTTAAAATTTGTTCTAGATGATGTTGGCCTACAGAGATTTCTGCCTCTTGCTACATACAGGGCTTAGCTGTTTTAGAGGCTTTAGAGCAGTTAAGAAACATGTTCTCACTGGCTTCCCTAACGATGTATATCCATTCGAATGTTGATAGACTTTTCTGTATGCAAGACCAGGAGGGATTTCTTTTGGTAAAAGTCATACAGCAAAGCATATATATGCTCATGTGTGTTTGTGTGTATGTGTGTGTATGAGAGAGAGAGAGAGGGAGAGAGAGAGAAGGAGAGAGAGAGAGGGAGAGAGAGAGAAGGAGAGAGAGAGAGAGGGAGAGAGAGAGAGAGGGAGAGAGAGAGAGAACACAAATCCCGAAAGAGAAGCTTAAAATCAAGATGTTTTAGTAACTTTTGGTGATAAGGCTTCTTGGTAAAATAAAATAAATATTTAGCAAATTAGTACAGAAATTTTGGGCAACAAAAATGACTTTTCCAATTCTATTGTGTTCAGCTTTTAGTCTTTAGAAAAATTTATTATTATTATTATTATTATTATTATTATTATTATTGTGTGTGTTTGGCAATAAACTTTTAGTCTTTAGAAAACTTTATTATTATTATTATTATTATTATTATTATTATTATTATTATTGTGTGTGTGTGTATCATGACAAGTGTGGAGGTCAGAGATCAAGTTTTGTAGATTGGTTCTTGCCTTTGACCTTGAGATCTCCCTTGCTTCTCCTGGTTGCCTGGCTCCCAGTTACTTCTCCATTGCTGTGGTCAAACACCACGACAAAGGCAACTTACAGAGAGGAGAGTCTGCTTTGCTTATGGTTCCAGAGGGAGAGAGTCCATGACGTCAGAGAAGGCAGAGTGGCAGGAACCAGAGCAGGAAGTTGAGAGATCACAGCTTCCACTGCAGAAACAGAAAGAGTGACAGAGCTCTAAGCTCTCGAAGTCTGCCTCTAGCTTTATGCTTCCTCAGACAAGGCTGTGCCACTTCCCCACACAGCACCACCAACTGGAAACCACATGTTCAAATGCTGAGGCTCTGGGAGAAACTTCTCATTCAAACCTCCACACTAGAACTAGGAACTTCTGGGTGAATCTGTAGCTGCCTACTGCCTACTGTTTTGCAGGAGTTCCAGGATTGCAGATTTGAACCTCTTGTAGGAGTTCCGGGATTACAGAGGTGAACCTCTTGTAGGAGTTCCGGGATTACAGAGGTGAACCTCTTGTAGGAGTTCCGGGATTACAGATGTGCACCTCTTGTAGGAGTTCTGGGATTACAGATGTGAACCTCTTGTAGGAGTTCTGGGATTACAGATGTGCACCTCTTGTAGGAGTTCCGGGATTACAGAGGTGAACCTCTTGTAGGAGTTCTGGGATTACAAATGTGAACCTCTGCATCAGGCTTCTTATGTAGATTCTGCGAATCAGACTCAGGTCATCAGACTTGTTTGGAACATGCTTTTATTTGCAGAGCCATCTTTCTAGTCTCTGAAGTTTTAATCTTTCATAAAAAGAATCCCCAAGATTTGGCAGTGATAACAGCAACAATTGAAGTTCATACACCGAGAGTCTTTTCTTCTTAGGGTCGAAACCAAGGATCGCTGTCAATGAGCACATATACTTGAGAATTGCTTTCTTTAAAACATTAAAAAACTGTTTAGTTGATAAAAATGCCAAGGGCACACAGAGGTAGAGACAATAGATCCTGTGTTTTCAAGTTCTGTTACCCGGCTTCCACGGATACGCAATCCTGTTTCACCGATTTAAAAAAGAAGTCAGGATCTGGAGATATTCTTCTGTGGGTCAAGAGGTTGCCATGTAGGGTAGACCTTAGCTCTATCTTCAGAATCTGTGTGAAACAGCCAGGATGGTAGCACATGCTGATAATCTCAGTTGTGGGGAGGTGTAGGACAATGGGATTCCGGGGCTCACAGACCAGCCAGAGCCCACTTGGTGAGCTCCAGACCCCTGAGAGACCCTATCTCAACAAACAAAGAAACAACACACATCCACACACACACAAGGTGGATGATGCCTACAGAGGGTCAATTGAGGTTGACCTCTGACCTATATACATACACCACACATGCACATGTACACACCCACAGACCTGCAAGAAAATGTCAGGCCTCCTATATTACCCACAAATATTTCAGTCCATTTACTTAGGGAACGACTTTTGTGGGAAAACATATGATTTCTAGACACAGTGGAAACTTTAACTCTTAGCTATTTGTTTTGGATTGAGAAGTTGGGACACTGCAGTTGTTGTCCAAGAGTGAGTGAATAAGAATTTTAGAACATGTACACAGGCAGAGCGTACCTAATAGTATCAGCAGAGACGTTTTCTTGTAAAGATCCGAGAGTAGAGTGTGCTGAAGTACTGTTTGTGATGTTCATTGTACATGAGGGGATGGACATTCCCAATTAATTCCTAATTAATTCCTAATTAGTTCCCATATCAGGAAAAGAAATATTTTCTTCTGATTGCATGTGACTCCAATCCCATTGTTCTTGACCCATCTCTCTTCCACCTTTACCTGTTATCTCTTCTTCAAGGGCCTCCCTTTTTCTCTGGGAGTCAGTCAGCTTTCTGTCACTGTAACAAATGCCTGGGATGATCAGCTTATTGGAGAAGAAAGGTTTAGTTTGACTTACTGTCTCAGAGGTGCTGGTGCCCTGCTTTGGGTCTCTGTTATGGTTAGAACAAGTATGGCCCCATAGATTCAGGTGTTTGAATGCTTGGCCCATACGGGGTGGCACTATTAGGAGGTGTGGCCTTGTTGGAGGAAGTGTGTCACTGTGGAGATGGGCTTTGAGGTCTCATATATAAGCTCAAGCTATACCCAGGGTGGGATTCCATTCTCCTCTGGCTGCCTGTGAAAGAGTTTTCTCTGTCTGCCTTCATGTCAAGAACTCTTGGCTCCTCCAGCACCATGTCTGCCTGTATGGCTACTACACTTCTCATGAGAATGGACTGAACCTCTGAAACTGTACCAATTAAATGTCTTCCTTTATAAGAGTTGTCTTGGTCATGGTGTCTCTTCACAGAAATTGTACCCAAACTAAGACAGTCCTGACATAACAAAACCATTCACTTCATGCCTCGGAAGCAAACAAGACAGCATTAGAGTCCACGGAGCTTCAGGGGTTCCCAGTGAACTACAACCTCCCATTAGTCCCCGCCTTTGAAAGGTTCCAGGGATTGGAAAATCTTTAACATGGGCTCTCAGATCCACACTTTAGTGTTCCGCATATGTGATTCTGTCTCCTTCATAGACTCCTAGTGGCCAGGGTGGTTTTTGTCTGTCTGTAGAAACATCTCCCGTCTGCCCGAAGCTCCCCCATCTTCACTTGCCTCTTCCCTTTGAGCATCCCTGGATAATTGTTTGCTTTATTTATTTCTACCTGTTATTTTCCTGTCTTAGTCGAAGACAGAAACATCTTCCCCTGAAACCAGGCTCCATCACGCCTGCCTCTTTCCTTTTACCAGGATCATATGAGACCTACATTTAGTATCTGTACTATTTCTAAACAGCATTTAAACCCTATAAATCTCTGCACCACTATTCTCAGTTTTGCTCTTGCTGACTCTGATAATCAACTAACTGTATAAGTGTATGGTTTACAGTGTGATCATTTTGTACCTGGATACAGCACATAAGGATTAAAACAGAGTCATGAACATTTTTATCTCCTTAAGTGCTGAAAATTGTTTTGATTAATGTCACCATTTCACATATGTATGAGCTCTGTAGTATATTTTAATATTTATATGTTTCAACACATATGTTTCAATATGTATTCAATGTGTGTGTATGGGTTTTTTGTTTGCTTATTTTTTGTTTGTTTTGTTGTGTTTTCACATTCAGTGTCTGCCCCAGTCAAATTCAGTTGTCCTCTTTTTTTAAAATTTATTTTATTTATATGAGTACACTGTAGCTGTCTTCAGACACACCAGAAGAAGGCATCAGATCTCATTACAGATGGTTGTGAGCCACCATGTGGTTGCTGGGATTTGAACTCAGGACCTCTGGAAGAGCAGGCAGTGCTCTTAACCACTGAGCCACCTTTCCAGCCCCTCAGTTGTCCTCTTAACACAAACTTAATTACCTGGGGGAAGAAGAAACTGCAACTAAAGAAATGCCCATGGCCCATTGGCCTGTGACTGTGTCTGTGAAGCTCTTACTTGCTTATTGATGTAGGAGAGTCTCTCCCACTTTGGGAGGGACTACCTCTGGGCCAATGAGCTTGGGATGTGTAAGAAAGCTAGTTGAGCAAGCCCGATGGAGCAAGCCAATGAGCAGTGTTTCATGATGGTTTCTACTTCCGTTTCTGCTTCAAGATCTGCCCTGAGTTCCCTCGGCGATGTACTATCACTTGTAAGCGAGAACAAACCCTATTCTCCACCAGTTCTTTTTTGATCGTGGTGTTTATCACAGCCACAGAAGGTAAGCTGGGTCAGTGTCTTGATTTCAGTTTGTTTTTCCCACGGCACCATGGCGCGAGAGCTATAAAGGATTTCTGTGTACTTTAAAATTTGTGTTAGCTTTCAGAAAATTTCAGAGCACGTTGACTGGTCATCAAAGCGTTTTAGGAAGAGTTCCTGTCACTCCAGTCTGATTTCCTTTCCACATTTTGTACACTTACCATATAGCCAACCTCCGTCACCAGCTATGGCTATTCAAATGAAGAGCCTCTGTTCTTGCATGCATGGTTCCGGCCTCCTAGAATGGTCTTCACAGTAATCTTTCCCCCATCGCATCAGGCTAGCCCACGCTCCAGGATTCAGCTCAGCAGCAACTTGAGAAACAAAGCAGGCAGTGAAGATTCAATGTTCTTGAACTTTTTGAAGAAGACACACAACACACAAGAGTGCAACGAAGCGTGTCATTTAAGGAAGATTGCCCAGGGCTGCGAGGCAGCTCAGCAGATGAGCAGCTGCCTCACATGTGCGAGACCCTGGGCTGATCCCCAAGTAGTAACAAAGCAAAGCAAAGAAACAGAAATATTTCGCGAAATGGAAGGATGTGAGGATCTACACCTATTGAAAGGGCGCATAACAAACAGGAGAAAGCTGGTCAGAATGGTCAACTTGGAGTTATATTCCGGTAAAACCGTTAGACGTTAATGATGGGGAATCCTTTGAGCATCCAGGAAACAAAGGCTGGGGAGGCATGTGCATGTGGAGAGGTGTGCTTTGGTGCATATTGATGTGCGTGTGTGCAAGGCTGTTGTTCCTCAGGCACCATTCTGGCTTTTTAATTTCCTTTTAACTAATGTACCATTCTTTAAAATGCTTATTATATTATTGAATGCGTGTATATGCACACATGTGCACGCTATGGCCTAGGTGTGAACGTCAGAAGGACATTTTTAGGACGTGGTTCTCTCCTTCCGCCATACAGATTTTAGTGATTACTCTCAGGTCCTCCTCAGGCTTGGCAAATTTCTTTACCTAAGGAGTCACCCCCTGGATCCACCTGCTTTTGTTGGGCTGGAGTTGCTAAGTAAGCTGGGTTATCTGGCCAGTGAGCCTCAGAGGTTCACTTGTCTCCTCCTCCTTTCCGCTGAAATTATAAACACATACTGCCATGCTAGGTAGATTTTTTTTTTTTCTCGTGTGTTTGGGTTCTGGGGATTAAATTCACATCCTTGTGCTTGCAAGGCAAAAAATTTACCAACTAAGCAATATCTCTAGCTTTTAAGTCATTTATTAAGAAAAAAAGAACCATGTTTGGCATTAGACTTGTTGGTATTAATAGCAAAAATATATTATAAAAGAACCTTGAGGTAACAAAATTAAGACATTCCAGGAAAAGCATGGGGAATATTGTATCCCGTGTAGCTAAGCGACAATCAAGCATTAAGCCTAGCATCAACACAATGAGTCTTTGAAATATCTGGGCTCGCTTTTTCCCTCGTGAGCTCTCTGTGAAAAATCTCTTGGAGCATTTGCTCAAGGGCGTGGGTTTAACACATACAGCCAGATGCATATATAGTAAGACGCCTTAGCAGAGCCAAGGCTGGTGGACTCCATCAGGTGGAAACTCTTCAAGACATAGGACCTGGTACAGTCAGCAGATAGGTAGCCATCCAAGAAGACAGAAAGAGATAGAAGAAAGACAGTTTATGAGACCTTATTCATATCTGTGGGACACTGTTCTTGGGGAGATGTAAAGTGTCTACTCACACCAGGTCTGGGATTAACATTATACCTAAGTGAGGATACTACCAAAACCCAGCTTTGTGAACCAGTGAGTCATACTGGGGTTATTTATAGGAATATGGATGAAGGATTACTTGTAAGATCAGAGATGACTCAAAAGGCAGCTTTATCACCAAAAGCCCATTCTAGCAGGGACGACAGTTCTTGGAGCACACTGTGCAATCTCTTAGGTTAGAAAGGGTCCTTTTCAGGTAGCTCAGTCAGTTGGTCTGTGTCTCTTTCAGCTGCTTAGCTGGCCTCTGCTTTTTGTGGGCTGCTGGACTTGTCTGAGAGTATCTCTCAGCAGTTCTTACAGCTCATATATGCTTGGAGGGGGGGGCGGGGCTTTGTGAATCTGATCAGTTTCAGGAACTTCCTGAAGCCTTTGATTCATTTACTTCCTGTGTAGAACATTGTATTGTTTCACTTTCTAACATTTCCTGATTTACTGAGCCTCACCCCAAGGGCAGAAGGCTTTAATCCAGGATGAAAGAGTTACATGACCAGACTTGAAATTTAAGGATTGTTTGGCTGTTTGTTGAGAAACAAACGCACAGTTTATGAACCCAATGGACAAAAAAAAAAAAAAAAAAAGGGGTGGGGGAACACTGACTGAATATTTGAAAATAAATGATTGCAAATGCTTACTTATACCACGGTGGACCCTTTCTAGTTATGATGTTAGTTTTAAGACAAGGCATACCTAAACATTTGCAGAGGAATTAACACGGTATCTAGGAAATTTATTCTGATCTTTTAGTGGGGGAGGGTATGTGGGTGGAGTATCAGTGAATCATCATGACAGTAACTGCGTGGTTGTACAGAAGTCATTCATTCACACCACTCTGTCCACTTGTTGAGTCAATAACAAATTTAAAAAAAAAATAAATAGGTGTGTGATTTGTAGAGATGTAGAAATCAGTGGCAAGTGGTCATCTGATGGCTTAGCAGGGTGGTGGTCACAAAAGATGACTAAAATGTTACCAACAGCTTTATTAGATCTATATTATCTGACAGGAGAGCTGACACACGTGACCAAGTCCTGGAGGGCATGACCATGGAATCCCTGGGTCTTGTTATTAATCCTACAAGCTGAGGTGTGCAAGAAGCTATCAAACGCTAAATTACGTCCCGCACGGTCCACTTAAGAAAGCAGAAGCTTGGGGTTGGGAGGTTTAGCTCAGTGGTGAAACACTTGCCTAGGCAAAAGTTTGAAGGCCCTGGGTTGGTCCCCCAGCTCAAAAAAAAAAAAAAAAAAAAAAAAAAAAAAAAGCAGAAGCTTGGTTAATACATTTTGCAGAATTCCCATCATTCTCTTGCCATGTTTGAGATGTCACAGCAAAGGACAAAGTTTGCTTCCGAGTCCCCATGACACCTTTACATGTGTCTGATGATGGAGGAACCTGTTAGTGCCCACTAAGATCTTTTTTTTTTAAAACAAAGAGCCCACTGTTGAGCACACTTGACTTGACTGGGGTACCAGCTAAAAGCATTGACTGCACAAATGCTCGTGCTGGACCAGCATCTCAGGCTTCTTCTCATCCATGACAGGAGCCTGGTGATGACTGCCAAGAAGACCCACTTTACCCAACACAGGGTCCCTCCTATAACAGTAGGCTTTTGGTCATACACAAAGCTATACCATGGAACAGGCTCTTCCTCTGGCTTCTTGTGGCAATATCCACGACAGCTAGGTTACAGGACCAGACAAATGGATAAAAAAATGTGGTCTAGGGCTGGAGAGATGGCTCAGTGGTTAAGAGCACTGACTGCTCTTCCAGAGGTCCTGAGTTCAAATCCCAGCAACCACATGGTGGCTCACAACCATCTGTAATGGGATCTGATGCCCTCCTCTGATGTGTCTGAGTACAGTGTAATCATATACATGAAATAAATAAATTAATAAAAAAAGTGTGGTCTATATACACACAGCGAGGTATTATTTAGCCATAAATAAATACCAAATTTGGGGCTGGTGAGGTGGCTCAGTGGGTTAAGGATGATTTCCATTTGATTCCCAGGATCTGCAGAAGAGAGATGAACCCTCCAAGTTTTCCTCTGATCTTCACAATAGTTCTGTGTTACACACACACACACACACACACACACACACACACACCAAATGTTAAAAAAAATTAAAGGGAGAACAAAACCATATTTCCTGCTGAAAAATGAGTTATCATCATGTTAAACCAAGGAGCCAGACTCAGAGCGACCAGCGTCCCAGCTTTTTCTCACCTGCCAACCACTCAGTCAGCTGGTCTGGGTGTTGAGTTTTCTACTCCAAGAGGCAGTAAGAGGATTAAGTCTGTGAACAGTGAATCATCACGCCAAATTCTCAATACAGATATGAGTAAAAAAAACCAAAAATGGAACAAAATAGTCTTTTGTAGACCATGTTGACCCAAAACTCAGTCATTTTCCCCCCATGGTATACAAAGACTGACTTAATGATATAATTCTCTTATGCGAATCTCTTGTTCTTACTCAGCAGAAAAGTTAGGAAAAAAAATAGTTCTGCAAGAATTTATACCCAAGGTTGTAGTCTGTCTTCCACATGTGCACTTTTGAGCATGCATACACATACTTACACATGGACATGCACACATATATGTGCATATAAATATTTCAGATATCTCTGTCTAGAATGAAACTTGCTTATTGTGTTTAATTTATTTTAGTATAAATCATTTTTTAGCTCTTTTGCTTCCTCTTTCTCTCTCTTCCCTCTCCCATTTTCCAGGTGGGGTCTCGTGTCTCAGGCTGGTCTCAAACTTGTTACGTAGTAGAGGACGGCCTTGGATTTCTGAACCTTCTCACATCCTGAGGGCTGGGATTCCAGGTGTACCCCACTGCTCCTGGGTTACAGTTTCGGGAACTAAACTCAAGGGTTTGCACACGCTGGATAAATGTTCTCCTAATTGAGTTATTGTAGAGGAATTTTAATACAGCAACATGGTTGCTCTGACAAAGGATCGCATCCAAAGACCTTCTATGCCTGTGTGATCTGGCTAGAGTGCAGGCAGGCTACACACCTTTATCGTCTGGCTGGAATGCAGACATGAATCTTTCACTAAAGAATATAAGGAAGTAAGACACAGTGACCTACATCTGTAATCCCAGCAATAGGGAGGCTCTTTTGAAGACAACTGGCTATAACCCATGGAGTAGAGAGGAATATTTAAGATCTTTGAGACCCCAACCCTCAGTCACTGGTACTTACCTCAAGATACTCCTGAATGAGACACCGAAATGCAGATCGATGCAAAAGCAAGAGGTTTATTTTCCAGTGTGTCAGGGTCGACCTTCAATTAGTCCCTTAAGGTGAGTGACTAGAAGGTGACCCCAAATGGCTATTATAAGCAGTTTTTATACTTTTTAGGGGCACGGGTTACCTCAACAAGGTTACAGTTCAAATTTATTCACTAAGCATATTGACCTTTTAATCTATTGGGTAGCGTCAGTACATTCTGAGAATTTTCTACTCAAGAATGTTCCTGCTGGTGGAGAATGGAAGTTGGCCTAGCCTTGACCTGAGGCAGGCGGGTATAAGGCTGGCAAAAGCCCCTAGGAGCCTTCAGATCATTTTTAGTTTTAATTGTTTTGAAAAATCTATTTATTTAATACTTTATGAGTATGGGTGTTTTGTATGCTTGCACACCACATGTGTGCAGTACCCGAGGCATCCAGAAGAGGGCATTGAATTTCCTGGAACTGAAGTTTCAGATAGTTGGGATTCTTCATGTGGGTGCTGGGAATTGAACCTGTGTCCCCTGGAAGAGCAGACAGTGTTCTGAATCACCTCTCGAGACTCCATTTTTAGTTTCTATACTGTTACTGAAAAGTTTAGGCCAACCTAGTGTTGTTTTGAAAAGAAACTTAGGGCCAGAGTTTGCACTTATTTTGGGGGGAAAGTTGGGGATGGGAAGGAAAGAATGACCCCTGCCAATCAGAATACACCGTGTCACCCGAAAGCACTGAGCACAGCCTGTTGAAAGAGGGAGGTCTATAGGACTCTGCTGGGACTCCTAAAACTGCCTTGTGCACTGCCACACTAAACACATGAAACTCAAATGTCTGGCAGCCACCGTTTTCATTAAGGGGATTGGATATCAGAAAGTCGTGTAATGAAAAGATTGATTTTTCTGAGTACATTTTTAAAAAAAAAGAATTATTTATTTTGTGAGTACACTGTAGCTGTCTTCGTGCACACCAGAAGAGAGCATCAGATCTCATTACAGATGGTTGTGAGCCACCATGTGGTTGCTGGGAACTGAACTCGGGACCTCTGGAAGAGCAGTCAGTGCTCTTAACCGCTGAGCCGTCTCTCCAGCCCCTGAGTACATTTTTAATAACAAAAATGGGAAAAACTAGTTTTGTATTAGGAATGGTTGATGGTATTGATTATGAGAAAAAAAAAAGGTTAGGAAGCAATTGATGGATAATGCCATAAAAATCATCTTTTGGGGACTGGAGAGACAGCTCCACTAGCCACCTAGGTTCAGTACCCAGCATTCACATAAGTAGCTCACCCCAGCCTATTGCTCCAGTTCTGGGGATCTAATGCCCTCTGTTGGTCGCTTTGGGTACTGCAAGCACATGGTGCACAAGCAGGTGTACACACAAAAGGAAATAAATTTCAAAACATGTTTTTAATGGAACAATTATGAATAATTTAGATTTCACTTGTGGTCTTATACATTTGGAACTATATTGCAGATAGGGAAAAGAATCATTAACGATTAGAAAGAAATGTATAGACTAGCAATCAACTTGCCTCTACTCAAAGTGTATTTTGGGGATGTGTGAATAAAGGCTATAACTATTCTGATATTTGCATTTTCAGTTAAGAGGACCACAAATTTTACTTTTTTTCTGGGGATGGTGGCTGCCTTTTTCACTTGTTCCCAGACTTAGCTCCTCTCAGCTTGCTCTTGCCTTGTAGAGTACCCAGCAATTAATGCCATTTCTTCTGCTACGGTGATGGATATGGTTTGGGATACTTTTTCACTTGGCACTTTATGTCAATTGAGTTGGAAAACAGGGATCTATCTATCTATATATCTATATCTATATCTATATCTATCTATCTATCTATCTATATCTATCTCTATCTATCTATCTATCTATCTATCTATCTATCTATATCTTTATATCAGAATACGACGTGTGTGTGTGTGTGTGTGTGTGTGTGTGTGTGTGTGTGTGTGTATGAGTGGCCATACACCATTGTGGGGCCACAAAGTGTCCCTCAAGTGCACATGTTGAAAGTTCTCATCTCAGCACCTCAGAATATGACCCTGTGTGGAGACAGCACATCTCTTTATTTTGTGTGCAGTATGTGTTTATGTTATGTTGTTGTGTGTGATGTTTGTTTGTTATGCTTGACTGGTTGGCCAGTGTGCTCCATGGATTGGCTGTGTCAAGCTTTTACACGGGGTTCTGACTATCTGAACTGACGAGGACCCTACAATCACTGGGCCCACAGATCTATCTCCCCAGTCATGACAGTATCCTTAAAGAACCCTTAAAGAAGTAAGTTATAGGATGGCAAGGTAGCCTAGTGGTAAAAGCAGCTGCTGGTAAGCCTGAGGACCTATGACCTGAGATTGCTCCCTGGGATCCACACCCTGGGGAGAGAACCGACTCCTGCAAATTGTCCTCGGACCTTCACGTGTGTTCTGTGGCTCACCCATCCCCCCCATATACAATAAACAAATAAATGTAACAACATTTTTTTTTAAAAAAGTAGCTATGTTAATATGGGATCATTAGAAGTCCCTAATCCTCCAGTGAATGCAGACACTCAAATGGAAGACCACGAGAAGACAAGGAGATGACAGCCATCTGTAGACTCTTAGGAAAACCAGCTGTCTGACATCTGGATTTGGGACTTCTAACATCCAAGACGGTGAGGACATACCTTTCTGTTGATTCAGCCACTCAGTGTGTAGCAGCATTAACGGACTAAAACATACAGCCTCCCCCCATCAAAACCAGAGCCCCGTATGTTCAGACACAGGTCAGAATGGCCTTGTCTGTGTAACACCTTTGCCCAGGGAAGGGTCTCATGTGGATGAGATAGTGTCGATCTCGTCTTTAACGTGACTTTTAGAAGAAGCATCAGCAATAAGCATCCTGATAAATCGCAGGGCACGGGGTCATAGGATTTTACTTGGGAGGCAGAACCAAGCAGGTCTCTCTGTGTGAGGTCGGCCTGATTTATGTACAGAGTTACTAATCAGGCGCAGTTATGTAGCAAAACCTCATCTCGGTAAATAAATAAGAAAAAAAAGGAAGGAAGAAACGGTATCCAAGGGCAGCGAGGTTTACTTTTAACAGAGACCATCGTCCATCCCCCGTGGAGACGGATCTCGTCCTTTTTTGACACAGGCGCGCGCGCGATAAGAGTCAAAGTTGAGAAATATTCCGTGGCGTGAAGGAGCTTTGGTTTGGTTGTCAACCTAAACTCTCACCTCAGTAGTAAACTGGAATTGGCTGTGAATGATTACAAATAAAAGTTTGTCGTCGCTGAAGCACGGTGCCCTGCAACAAAGACAAGGAAGGGCGGGCATGGCATCGTGTTAGCACGTTCTAGCAAGTGGTTTTTGTGGTCGGGCTCCCGAATGCTTCTGTGTGCCTTGCTAAGTTTATTGCTTCTCTGGCTTCTGCAGGAGAAAAACCTCTTTAAAAAGAGAAGCTCTGGGCAGTACAATGGCAAACTCCTGGACATACAATCTTTTATCTCCTCTCCTCTGCTCGGAACCCATTGAATTTGTTCGTCAGGTTAGGTAAAATATTCTCCTTCTTCTTGTCCAAACATTCTCTTGTTTAAATCAATTCCATTCATACCTTTGTTTCAAAGTTAGATGTATTTTTTTGAACGCTTATCAAATTTTTAGTGAAATACAGAGGTTTTTTGGTTTTTGTTTTTGTTTTTTTTGATTCTGCATTTCCTGTTACCAAGAATGTAGAAGTTGCTTGCACGCACACACTGGGAATTTTATCTAGATCTCAAACTTGGGTGGGAGCCTTCTTTTATTTTTCGTTGATGTCTATCCATTTTGGGACAAGAAAGAAAGATATTTCAAAATGTAATGTAGAATCAGAACCACAGAGGAAAACAGCATGCGTGTTTACAGGTGAGGGTGTCCCGCAGAGCTGTTAGGATGGGTAAGAATTCTGCCTGTGCACCGCCTGGCAGGCGCGGTGAGAAAAATAAAACACATTTGTCTGCAGAGAGAATATTGTAAAGTAAAGGGGGGGGGGACAACCCTCTATGACCTTGGGCAAATTAGGTCAATTATCCAACCTCAGAGCAATACGTAAACTCTTCAACAATGCCTTCTGAAGACTAGGTGTAACCCATTGTTATGACGATGCTGGGAAGAGAAGAATGTGGGAAACATTGCTTAAAAATTGTTTCGAAGTAACAAAGCAGGTGCTAAGGAAAGTCCTTAAGAAATATGATTTTAGCTGGAACCTCATTTTAAAAGAGAGCCAACCCTTGTCAGCTAAGCTGATAAGCACTGAGCCTCCCAACCACTTAAGGTATGGAGAATGAGCCCGACTGTAGAGTTCTCAGCCTTAAATGAGACATCTGTATCATACGCTTCTTCCCGAGGCGTTGCACAAGAGGGGGTGGAAAGACTTTTAGACCCGGAGGCAGCAGGTGAGTAAGGGAACTGCTTTTCTGGGCACAGCAGGGCAGTTACACATACGAATTCACAGCAGTGGTGACAGCATGCACAAGCTCTGTGAGCTCAAGCCAGACAAAAACCACAGTACGGTGGTGGGAGGTGGGCATCAACACCCCTCCTTACCCGGTTGAGGAGTTTTGGGAAGTTGATAGATGTTGGGAGAAGCAGAACCTTTTTCTTCTTGAAAGGTAGAGGCAAATTTCAGTGGAAGATCACCATACCCAAGAATATAAGAACATCGTAAACTTTTCTTGTCAGGTTAAAATACCAGTTCTCAACCTGTGGGTCGAGACCCCTACAAGGGTAGACCGATCCTTTCACAAGGGTCACCTAAAACTGTTGGGAAAACACAGATAATAACATTACAGTATATAACAGTAGCAAAATTACAGTTATGTAGTATCAATGAAAATAAATTTATGATAGGAGGTCACCACACCATGAGGATCCATAGTCAAGGGTCACAGCATTGGGAAGATTGATAGCCACCAGGTTAAAGGATTAAAAAAGGAGTATGCAAAGTTGTGTGGGTAGGGAGGGGGCATGGATCTGGGAGGAGTGGTTATGATCAAAATACATTATACGGAATTCTCAAAGAACTGATGAAAATGAGAAAACAAAACAAAAACAAAAAAACCCTAGCTCTCCCTGGAGCGTCGACTTACCAATAGGATAGGGAGAGGCGAAATAAAAATGTTCTCCGGTGACTTCTCAATTGCAAACACATTTGTGGGATTCATGCAATGTCTTCTTGACTTATCCCCCAATAAGCACAGAGGACAGAACGCTGAGTGCAGGGAAAGCAATTTTGCAGGAGGCCAAGATAATATGTTCCGATCTTGCAATGTTCTGAAGATCTGGGCTTTAGCTCTAGATTATAAAGAAATAGATGGGCTCATTTCCTTCACATAACCCTTCATAAATATCAGTTCTCTTATCGGGGCATTTTATAAAGTTGTGCAGTGGGAGCATGAAGTTATAGTCTGTGCAAGGGCTTTGTATGAAGAGACGGTATCCCTCCGATAAAGCGCATCTGGGGGATGGCGCATCTGTGGGGCAGCAGTGCGCACACACCTGTGTTCGTATTCCAGTCACACAAATGGACGGCGGTGAGTTCCTAACGCTGGGAGACTTGTTCCACTTGTTGCTACCCCTGAGCATCTTCAGGGTAGGAACCGTGCCTTGAGAACAGAGATCTTGCATCCTGGCATAAACACAAGAGCGACTGTATGACCAGAGGGGCGATGGAGTGGGGCCCTGCCTTTGGCTGGCGTGGTGACGGTACAGAGCCTCAGTCTTCTCATCTGCAAATGGGTATGGTTACGGTGCCTTTCTTCTTCTTTGTAAGTAAAATATTTTGAATTTATTCTTTGGGGATTCCGTACAATGTATTTTGATATTCACCCCCCCAACTCTTCCCAGACTTCCCCATGCCTCTGTAGTACCATTCTTCTTCTTTTTTTTTTTTTTTTTTTTTTTTTTGGGGAAAGATTTATTTAGGCAAGCGCTCTACCACTGATTCAAATCCCCAACCCCTTTTTTTTTTTTTTTTATTATATTTATTTATTTATATACACACTGTAGCTGTCTTCAGACACACCAGAAGAGAGCATCAGATCCCATTACAGATGGTTGTGAGCCACCATGTGGTTGCTGGGAATTGAACTCAGGACCAATTGAAGAGCAGTCAGTGCTCTTAACCACTGAGCCATCTCTCCAGCCCTGTAGCACTATTCTTACAAAGAGTTAGTTTCAAGAACTAACTGTAAATACAACGAGCAATATTTAGTAAGAGTTCATTTTTATTTTTTAATTTAGCATTTATTTGTGTGTGTGTATGCGCGTGCATGTGTGCGTGCGTGCGTGCGTGCGTGTGTGTGTGTGTGTGTGTGTGTGTGTGTGTGTGTGTGTGTGTGTGTGTGTGTGTGTGTTTCCCTGGGCCCTGGGTGTGGAGCTCAGGCTGTCAGTCTTGCCTGGCCAGCATCTTTACCTGCTGAGCCAGCTCACCGGTCTTAGTAAGGGGTTACTAAAGATCGCCGTAGAGTGCTATTAAATGCTGTGCTTAATACATTTAGGTTCAGTTCCAACATGGAAACGAATGTAATATTTGTGGGAAGAAGTGCTGCGGTTTGGCTGCAAAATCCATCCCCCTCTCCTGCGGGCTCCGGTGTTTGAACACTTAGCGCTCAGCTAATGTTGCTGTTCTGGAAGTTGTGGAAATTTTAGGAGGTGGAGTTGCTGGAGGGGGCGGGTCCTGGGAGCCTCTACTTCCTGTTCTCTCTGGTCTTGAGCCTGGATGCCACGTGACCAGGCACCTCACCTTCTGGCTACTACGCCTTGGTTGCCATACTAGAGTGTATTATTATTATTATTATTTTTTTGAGCTGTAAGCCAAAATAAATCCTTCCTCCCTGAAGTTGCTTCTTGATAAGTATTTGTTGTAGAGATGCGAAAAGTAATTAAAATAAATTTTAGGAAAAAAAATAGATACTGTTTTCCTAAACAATATTCAAGTTGCCCACATAAACCTATTAATAGGAATAGTTCTTGTGCATGGTGTGAGATCAGAAAATAAATACGAGTAAAAATATAAATTCAAAACATTGCATTCTCGTGGTATGAAGAATACCACACTAATGCCACAGATACTCCCACTTTATAAGTGTGCGTTATATTTCTAATGATACAAGATCATACTACACATAATATTTTATATGAGATGCATATTTTCTACTTGGCTATCTGTGGGATTTACAGATCAATATGTTTTTATCTCCTACCTGAACACAATGGAGATTTCCCAAATGTCCTAATTATATTTTTTTTATAGCTGGTTTGTACAAATCAATGTTAGGACAGCACCATGAAGGGGCCTGCGCTTGGGTAGTTTTGTTGGTATTTTGATTGACTCATTTTTGGCTTAATTCACGTGCAGAAAATTCAAAGATCATACGCGTACGGTCGAATGAGTTTGGACACATGTATAAACCTAGAAAACCAACATGCAAATGAAGAGCGAGAAAATTTCATCTCCATAGCTCCTGCGTGCCTCGTTTCAACCTGCAACACCCCAGAGGCAGCCACTCTTACTCCCCTGCTGTAAAGTAGTTCTGACGGATCTCGGACTGCATGTAAATGGATTGATTCAATGTTTACTCCATTTAGCCTGACTTCTTGTACTCAACACAGTGTTTAAAAAAACACATCATATGTGTAGATTGGCAGTCCAGTTTTTAAAGACCGATGCACTGAAATACGTTGTGTTAATATAGCGAGGTTTGTGCATCCATTTTTCTTAAACATTTTAACGCTTCTTTCTTTATTCTTTCTTTATTTTGGGGTGTGCATGTGTGGTGGTTTGAATGTTTCCCCATACACTCATATATTTGAATGCTTAGTCGTTGGGCCTTGTCACTACTTGAGGATGTTTAGGAGGTGTGGCCTTGCTGGAGTGGGTGTGGCCTTGCCGGAGTAGGCGTGGCCTTGCCGGAGTAGGCGTGGCCTTGTTGGAGGAAGTATGTCCCGTAGAGATGAGCTTTGAGGTTTCCAAAGCCCATGCCAGGCCCAGTGGCTTGCTCTCTGTCTGCCAATCAGGTCGTAGCTGTCGGTGAGTGATCCAGCTATGTGCGCGGCCAACTTCCTGCTATGTTCGTAGTGGACTAAACCTCTGAAGCTGTAAGCAAGCCCCCAGTTAATGTTTCTTTGTATAAGGGTTGCCTTGGTCACGGTGCCTCTTCACATCCACAGAACAGTGACTAAGACAGCGTGTAGGTGCACATGTGTGGCAGGAAGACGACAGCTCGCAGGAGTCAGCCTCTCCTTCCATCATGTGCATTCTGGAGATGGCACTGGGATAGTCAGGCGTGCATGGCAAGCACCCACTGAGTGACTTTGGTGACCCTGGTGGTTCACTAAGTCCCCGGTTGGGGCGGGGTCAACAATGGTCTAAGTGCTTTGACCTTCCTCTCACTGGTAAATGATATCTATGTCTCCATTCTCGAGTTAAGTTCAGACACTTAACAATAGAAGCTGGGAGTGTCTACTTTCTGTCCCATGGAACACTTGTTTTAGGACATAGCCTCTATATCGTGAGGGAGCCTACCATGCGGAGGCCCAAATGGAGAAGTCCTGGTGAAAAGTCTCGCAATATTCCATTAATTAAGTAAGCAAATTATTTAAATAAAGTTGAAAAATAAATACAAAATTACATTATTTATATTTGTGTGTGTATATATGTGTGTAGGTGTACATGTGTCTTGGTACCTGTGTGGAGATCAGAGGACAACTTGAAAGAATCAGTTCTCTCTTTCCGCTGGGTGGGTCCTGGGGATTGAACTCAGGTCGTCAGGGTTGGCAGCAAGTACCTTTACTTGCCGAGCCCTTTTGGTAGCCCCTAAATTTCTCATGAAACACACCAACCATTTCTTGTCCACTCAACCAGAATTTTTCTTTAAAAATGTCGATGAGTTTATAGGAACTATTTTGAAGATTTTGTCAACCAATTTTAATGCACATATCAATAAGATTGCCTTCAGGTCACAGATCAATATACTTCCTTCTTTCTGTGTCGTATGTGTTTTTGTTATATGTCACTCATGGGCTTTCAAAGAGCAACGGAGAGTAAAATGTGGCATTTTTCTTTCTTCTTACCATTTTTTCCCTCAAAGACTGAGAGAATGCTCTCCAGTCAAATGGCTAGTGGGGTTGGGGTGGCATGTGGCACTTTCTTTTCGTTTCTTTATCGGGTTGGGTCAGGGCTGGACTGCAGCTCTGCTTCCTTGAATGCTATGTGTGATTTGATTTAAGAACTCTCAGTTTGTCCTGCGGCTTAACTCTCAGCTTTCCTCGCTGCTGCTGCTGCTGCTGCTGCCGCGACCAAAGGACAAATCAACCTCCTCTCAGGATTTGTACTCAGAGGGATATGATTTGTAGCAGAGTTGTTATGACTCACAAAATCAACTCTAGGGGAACCCTGAGAACCGATCCCAAGAAATGGCTAAAACTGCCTCTGCTTTTCAGCCCTGTGTCCATTGGTATTTCAGAAAGAAAAAAAAATGCAGAAGTGGCAATACGTTGGCTGAGATAAATATCATTTTCTTGTTATTTCATAACATTTTATTTATTTAGTATGTATATGCATGCGCTCATGAATGTGTACATGTGTGTGCATGTGTGTACATGTATGTGTACATATGTGTGTGCATGTGTGCGTGTATGTGTGCATATGTGTGTGTGTGTGTGTTTATAGATATGGGCATGTACACACCATAGTGTACTTGTGGAGGTCAGAGGGCAACTTGTATGAGTTGGTTCCCTCTCCGGGTTCGAGCTTAGGTTATTAGGCTTGGAGGCAGCTACTGTTACCTGATGCACCCCCTCACTACCCTGACCGGTCTTTCCTCATGCCCCCTTCTTCCACAGATGACAGGTATCCTCTTCTACAACAGTGTAGTCAGCCTTGGTACCTGGTCTAAGGTATGGACCTTGTGGCTGTAGCTCCTTGCTCATCTCTGTCTGGAACTGAGCTCACCCTTCGCATCTGCTACTGTGTTACAGCTTTGCAGGAGAGCGGCTTTGTTCTCACTGCTACAGTGAGAAACCGCGGCCCTTTGTATCACTCTCCATCCTCACCAGAGACAGAACTCCCTTAATAATTTGAAAACATTTATTATTTTCCAATTAGGAACTTTGGCAGGGACCAGTTGGGTGATTTATAAGGGTAGGATTATAAAATTCCTTTAAATATTAAGCAGAGAACAGAAGGATATTGGATATGCAGCTGGCATTTCTGAATCACCAAAGCTCCCCCTTAGGAGTTTTATGACTTTCTGCATTTTTTTTTTTTTTTTTACAAGAGAGAGTGATGGACAGCGAGCTCTCAATACAGGCACACAAAGGACACAGTTCCTGCTAAGTCAGTGGGTAAAGGGCTTAACTGGGTTGTGTGTGGGGGGGTGGCTATCCCCAGCTGAGGACTCTGAACCATTACTTTTCCAAGGGGAAGTTGCTACATCTTTGGCGCCCACAATGGCACTTTTCTACCAATGACAACTGGTGCCCATGAAGCCTGGGTATGGAGAGGATGTGTTCAGGCACCTCCCTTGTGAAGATCCACCTGACCTTTTCATGCCCCTATGACTGCACAGAGAAGTGTCTCTCATTCTTTCTGAGCTGTGTGCTCTGCAGCCGACAGCTCAAAACTTGAATGAGCCTTGCCAGTTGTCCTGGGGATGGCATCTTTTACTGTTTTGGGTGCACTTTGATCCCAGTGCCTTTCAAAGAGCATACAGTGAGGGCTAAGACACCAATACTGGGATTTGATTATTCCACAAACAAATGGGTCTGAAAGTCTATCTTAGCATGTACATAAGACACTTACACTCAGTCTGTAATTATAGATATTAAGTTCCTCATTTTATATGTTATATCTCAAATAAGCTATTAAAACAAATTCAATGCCAAGTTTCTCACTAATAAGCTGAGGTTAATAATAATTAATATTTTTGAGCTATGAAGAGACTTCATAGAACTTTTGGATTCAGGCTAGGTGCAGAGATTGTTTTAACCATCTGCAAACATTTCATAACAAAACTTTTAGGTAGTTATATTAATATATATATATATATATATTTTATTTCAGGTTTTTGGGCATTATTTATTTGTTTCTTAAATTAAAGTTAAAATTTATTATTTTTCATTTTTTCTTTTCTTTTATTGGATATTTTCTTTGTTTACATTTCAAATGTTATCCCTTCTCAGTTTCCCTTCTGGACATTCCTCTCCCACCCCATCCCTCTCCCCAAGGGGCCTATGAGGGTGCCCCTTCCTTTCTGCTTCCCCTGCCCTACCTGAGGACTCAGTTAAAGTTACTTCTTAGCTGACTTAAAAAAACATAAAAAGTGTACACTTATAAAGACATAAAAATCATATATGATTGAGACCTTTTTAAATTTAAATCTTATCTTAAGTATATTCGTGTTTTGCCTGGATGTATGTCTGTGTACCACATGTATGTAGTGCCTGTGGAAGTGAACTTGTGTCTTCTGGGAGGGCAGTCAGTGCTCTTAACCACCGAGACATCTCTCCAGGACCATATCACTTGTTGATGCCTCACCTTCTGTCTTAGTCATTGTTCTATTGTGGTGAAGAGACACCATGACCAAGGCAGCTGCTACCAAAGAAAACATTTAATTGGGGGCTGGCTTACAGTTTCATAGGTTTAGTTCATTGTCATCTTTAGAGGAAGTATGGCAGCACACAGGTAGTCATGGTGCTGGAACAGTATCCACAAGCAGAGGACACACACACAGAGAGAGAGAGAGAGAGAGAGAGAGAGAGAGAGAGAGAGAGAGAGAGAGAGAGAGAGAGAGAGAGAGAGAGACAGAGAGAGAGAGAGAGAGAGAGAGACAGAGAGAGAGTGAGTCCCAAAGTTCCTCCCCATAACACACTTCCTCCAACAAGGCCACACCCCCTAATCCTTCTAATCCTTTCAAACAGTTCCACTCCCTCATGACTAAGCATTCAAATATATGAGCCAATGGGGGCCATTCCTATTCATACCACTACATTCCACTCTCTGGCCCCAATAGGCTTATAGCCAAATTATAATGCAAAATGCATTTAGTCCAACTTCAAAAGTCTTCGTACATTTTCAGTCTCAAGACTGCTTAAAAATCCAAAGTCCAAAGGCTCTTTTGAGACTCAATACAATCTCTCAACTGCAAAACCCTGTAAAATCAAAACCAAAACTAGATACTTCCAACATACAATGGAACAGAATATACTCTGCCATTCCAAAAGGGAGTAAAGCCTGCATTTCCATGCCTGACGCCAAAGGGTTATTCATATCTCCAACTCCTTTCAGCTTTGTTGACTGCGACACACTTATCTCTCTCTTGGATGTTCCAACATGCTGTGAGCAGTGCTCTTTGGCAGGCATCCCTCTGATATCTTGGGGTCTCCAACACAATCCAGGCTTTACCTTCACAGCTTCACCAAATGGCTTCTCTGGGCCTCCATTCAAGAACACCCTTGACACATGCCAGGCCTCCTCTTTCTTTACCTTCCTTACCCAAAGAGAGAGATTCCACAACCCTGTTCTTGCTTCCCTGACTCTAGAGACAAACTGGGTGGCCAAAGCTACTAATTTCTGCAGTTTGATGGGGCTGGAACTTGGCCCCCTCCTCCAGTTACATTTATATCAGCATTCTGTTGTTGATAGTTTCCTTCACTGTGTGAACCTCTTCATTAATTCATTCTCACAAGTTGGAAGCTTAGCTGGGTGGGGTCTTGCCCCGAGGTCAGCACTCTATTCCACTTAGCATCAGGCTTTTCTTTAAGTTTTTCATTTCCTCAAGCACAGGGCTTAGCTCCAATCACATTCCTGGTGCTCCTCTTCTCAAATTGTACATTTTGTATTTATCTTTGTCTGGCGTTCTCTTTTTCATTTTAGATCTGCATAAGTCTGATTACTAATGACCCCATGACAGAGTCAGTTCTAGGCTGTCTTGAAATCTCCTTTTGCCAACACACAATTTAGCTACAGGCAGATTTTTGTTGTTTTTGTTGTTGTTGTTTTGAACAACGGCAGCAAGCAGTCACATTCTTTGCCAAAATATCACAAGAATGGTCTCCAGGCCACTAACAAATACTCTTCCTCTCTGAAACTTCTTCTTGAGCTGGGCCTCCATAGTTCAAACCACCCTCACCATTGTCTTCTATGCTCTTACTAATATGGTCCATTAAATCCTGCTTGAAGTGTTCAACTGCTTTCCTAATCCAAAGTCCTAAAGGCCACATTCCACCAACAGACAGCATGGGCAGGCTTGTCACAATAACAACCTCCTCTCTGTTCCTAACTTCTGTCTTAGTCAGTGGTTTATTACTGCGAACTGACACTATGACCAAGGCAACTCTTATAGAAGAGAACATTTAATTAGGGGCTTGCTTGCAGTTTCAAAAGTTTAGTCCTTGTCATCGTGATGGGGAGCATGGTGGCATACAGTCCAGCACAGGACTACTAGTTCAGAGCTACGTCATGATCTTTAGGCACAGAGAGAGAGAGAGAGAGAGGGGGGGGGGGCTGGCACGGCTTTTGAAATCTCAAAGCTCACTACCAGTGACATATTTCCTCCAACAAGGCCACGCCTCCTCCAATAAGGCCACACCCCCTAATCCTTGTAATCCTTTCAAACAGTTCCACTCCCTGGTTACCAAGCATTCAAATATCCGAGTTTACAGGGGGCTATTGTTGTTCAAACCACCGTGAGGGATAGTTTTATCATGTGAGGTGTAATTACGATTTGGGTAAATTTATAAGGCATTTGTGATTGTATGTGGGATACTTGTGTCATTTTAGGCATAATTATGACCTGGTTTTTGTTTTCATTTGGAAATTAGGCATGACCCAGGAGATATGATTGTACATCAAGTTGACAAGGCATGAATTTGTGATGACTACTCTTGGCTTTCCACTTGACTATATGTGGAATTAACTAAAACTCAGGTGGTTGGATATCTACAAGGGATTTTTTTTTCTTAATTAAATCATTTGATTTGGGAAGTCACACTTTTTTTTCATCTTTATTAACTTGGGTATTTCTTATTTACATTTTGATTGTTATTCCCTTTCCCGGTTTCTGGGCCAACATCCCCCTAACCCCTCCCCCTCCCCTTCTATATGGGTGTTCCCCTCCCCATCCTCCCCCCAATTATCGCCTTCCCCCCAACAATCATGTTCATTGGGAGTTCAGTCTTGGCAGGAACAAGGGCTTCTCCTTCCACTGGTGCTATTACTAGGCTAATCATTGCTACCTATGAGGTTGGAGCCCAGGGTCAGTCCATGTATAGTCTTTGGGTAGTGGCTTAGTCCCTGGAAGCTCTGGTTGGTTGGCATTGTTGTTCATATGGGGTCTCGACCCCCTTCAAGCTCTTTCAGTCATTTCTCTGATTCCTTCAATGGGGGTCCCATTCTCAGTTCAGTGGTTGAATGATGGCATTCGCTATGTATTTGCTGTATTCTGGCTGTGTCTCTCAGGACAGAGCTACATCCAGTTCCTGTCGGCCTGCACTTCTTTGCTTTATCCATCTTATCTAGTTTGGTGGCTGTATATGTATGGGCCACATGTGGGGCAGGCTCTGAATGGGTGTTCCTTCTGCCTCTGTTCTAAACTTTGCTTCCCTATTCCCTCCCAAGGGTATTCTTGTTCCCCTTTTAAAGAAGGAGTGAAGCATTCGCATTTTGGTCATCCTTTTTGAGTTTCCTGTGTTCTGTGCATCTAGGGTAATTCGAGCATTTGGGCTAATATCCACTTATCAATGAGTGCATACCATGTGTGTTTTTCTGTGATTGGGTTACCTCACACAGGATGATATTTTCCAGTTCCATCCATTTGCCTATGAATTTCATAAAGTCATTGTTTTTGATAGCTGAGTAATATTCCATTGTGTAGATGGACCACATTTTCTGTATCCATTCCTCTGTTGAAGGGCATCTGGGTTCTTTCCAACTTCTTGCTATTATAAATAAGGCTGCTATGAACATAGTGGAGCATGTGGAAGACACACTTCTAACCTGTGGCTTTTAAGGTGGAAACATATATCTTTAATCCAGATATTTTGAGGTGGGAAGATCCACGTTTAGTTTGAACCACACTTTCTGCTAGCATCTTATATAGAGGCACAGAAGAAGGAAGCTTGCTCTTTGCCTGCTTGCTCTCCCTCTCTTGCAGGCAGGTCCATTCCTTCACTGGCAATACAGCCTACTGTTTTGGGATTCCAGCAAAATACTGAAGGCCACTTGAGACATAATTCCTCATGGACTGAACAACTACTGGATTCTTGGACCTTCTGTTTGTAGACGGCTATTGTTGGACTAGTAGAACCACAGCCCTAATAGCAACATGTTGCTATGGTTTAAATCCAGGGCCTTCTGGATGCTGGGAAGTTTTCTATCATCAAATCACACCCTGGCCCTAGGCCAGCTTTTCATGTGCCATACGGGTGTGATACCATGCAGTCCTTGCCTCTCTGTCTGGTCCTCTTCACTTAGCAGAGTGATCTCCTGCTCCATTCCTGCTGCCATGAATGACAGAATTTGATCCTCACTACTTGAAATGAATTAACTAGAGACAGAGTGTGTATTCATGTGCACATACATAAGCATATGCATGTAGAGGCCAGAGGCTGATGCCAGGTGCCTTCCTCTGTCACTCTCCACCTAACATTTGAAGCATGGTTCCTCCCTGCTTTGGCTAGACCAGCAGGCTGGTAGGCTCCAAGGATTTGGTGAGCTCGCTTTCATCTCCCTCTTCTTTACTTTGGATTTTTTTTTCTTATTTTTTGAAACTAAAATATAATTATGTCATTTCCCCCTCCCTTCCCTTCCTCCAAGCCCTCCCATGTTCCCTTTCCTAGCCCTCTCTCAAATTCATTCTCTCTTTTTAAAAATAGTTATTATTGCTATGCATGTATATGTATACATGTATACATACAACGTGTTCTATCTATATAATGTAACCTGCATGCCTGTGACGTCAGGGCTGATCAATTGGAACTGGATAACAAGGAGGCACTCTTCCCTGGGGACCACTATTTCTTCTATTCCCCACATTCCTTAGTTGCCTGTAGTTCTCTGTTTAGGAATGAAGCCCGTGAGATTTTCCCCTGGTTACTGTGTCTGTCGGTGTCGCCCTTGTTCAGGCAACAGCACTGCTGAGCCTCCATCATGGATTATTTAAAAATAGTCTGAATGTGTTCTTAGATTTAAGGCTAAATTCTCCCTTCATAAGATAATACTGAAAAAATATAATGAGTTGAGGGAAATAAATTTGACTTGGTCAGTATCTTAGTTAGGGTTTCTATTACTGCAATGAAACACCATGACCAAAAGCAAGTTGGGGAACAAAGGGTTTATTGGGCTTACACTTCCACCTTGTAGTTCATCATTAGAAGAAGTCAAGGCAGGAACTCAAATAGGTCAGAAAATTGAAGGCAGGAACTGCTTACTGGCTTGCTCCTCATAGCTTGTTTATCATGCTTTCTTATAGAACCTAGTACTACTAGCCTAGGGATGGCACCACCCACAATGGGCGGGGTTCTCCCCCATCAACCACTAATTAAGAAAATGCCTTACAGGATTGCCTACAACCCAATCTTATGGAAATGTTTTCTTAGTTGAGGTTCCCTCATCTCAGATGATCCCAGCTGTGTCAAGCTGCCATAAAACTATACAACAAGTCAGTTTTTGGAGTTTACGCAATAATTTAAGTAACCAGAAACTACCAAATGGTTTTTATGATGAGATTCATATTCTCTAGCTTTTTTCCTCTAAGACATAAAAATTCCTCATATTTGTCTTGCATCTGTGTCACATCTATTCTTTTTGCACCTTTCAGTAAAAATCCCACTTCTGGTACCAAATTATATCTTAGTTAGGTTTTCTACTGCTGTGATAAAATGTCATGACCCAAAGCAACTTGGATAGGGGAAGAGTTTATTTTGCTTATACTCCTACATCCTAGTCTACCATTGAAGGAAGTCAGGGAAGGAACTCAAGCAGGGCAGAAACCTAGGGTACAGGAGCTGATGCAGAGGCCATGGAGGGGTGCTGCTTACTGGCTTGTATCCTATGGTTTGTTTAGCTGGCTTTATTAAAGAACCCAAGACCACTGGTCCATGGTTTGTATCATTTCCAATGTGCTGAATTCTCCTACATCAATCATTAATTAAGAAAATGCATAATAGGCTTGATTACAGGCAAGTCACATGGCAACATTTCCTCAGTTGAGAATCCTTTATTGCAAATAACTCTAACTTATGTCAAGTTGACAAGAATCTGCCAGTACAGAGATAAATTAAATATGTTTAAATTATAATTGATACAACACTTAATGTTGACAAAAGATTACAAGAATGTACCAATCAGCTCGACCTTTTATATGGGTGCTGGGGATTTGAACTCAGGTCAGGCACTTTACTGACTGAACTCTCTCTCTCCTCATCCTCATAGTTATTTTCACTGGAAGATATCTCTTAAAGTTTATGAAATTTCTTGCTTACAAACTCCCTTTTTTGAAGCCTGGTGTGATGGTGCATATCTGAAATCCTGACTGGCACTTGGAAGGGGAAAGGACAGTTCAAGACCATGGTCAACTTCAAAGTGATTTTGATGCCAGCTAGGGTCATTTAAGGCTTTCTGAACGCTTCCGTCCAAAATCCCCTGGGGAATATACCCTAGATTAAAAAATACTTATATCGTAGGTTTCGGGAATCAAACCCAGGTCCTCAGGAAGAACGGCCAGTGCTGTTAACTGCCAAATCATGTTTCCAGGTCCTCTTTAATTTCTTAATTATGTATTTTTGTTCCAGCTGAATGTGGGTACGTGAATGAGTATAGGTCCCAATGAAGGACAGAAGCAGTTGTGACCCCCCCAATGAAAGCGAGTGCTGGGAATTGAACTCAGGTCTTCTGCAAGAGTAGTCCTTACTCCTAACTGCTGAGTCATCCCTCTACTCCCCATACACTAGAATTTTAATACAAATAAAAACAAGATGAGGACTTTTAGTTCAGGTGTGAATTTTAATTTCATGAGCTATTTAACAGATTCTAAATGGCATTTCTCTGTAGCCAGAATTAAAGACAAAGATGATTCTTTTTCTGTTGTTGTTGCTGCTGTGGTTTCAACTTAACACGGAAACCGTTTTGATGAAGGAGAGAAGACTTTAAACACCCGGAGCCTCTTGACGTGTTTGCACCAGTTTTGAACTGTTCTGTCAGGCCAAGGTCATCCCTCTGCAACTCTCAAGGCCAGCACAGCTCCTGTCTGTTCTCGACTGAGATTTTCCATCACCTTCTACCTCCTCCTCCTCCTCCTCCTCATTCTTCTCTTTTGAAATTTATTGCAGTTTTGATTTCCTGCCACGGTAAGAGGTTATCTTTTATAGCCACTGATGAGTGCTTTCATGTGGGGAGACTCTGAAACATTCCTGTCAACCCCTGGGTAACAGCAGTGAAGCCCTATTCATTGGGTGTCTTAACGGTGTCAATAGTTCAGGACACCTTGTCATCTGTTTTACGGTGTTTGATGGTGTTTTGAGATAGGGTTTGGAATGCTATTGAGGTGAACAGCTGGGCAGGTTTTACAATTGCGCACAGAGAGGAAAAGTGACACCCGTAATTACAAAGGTTGAGCGTGCGGGGAGGATGAAGGGAATATCTCTTGCACTCTTGGTACCCCGATGGGAGCTTGGAGCTGGAGGCTCTCCTCTGGTGACTGTGAGCAGAGTGGCTCTCAACCAAGGGTCACTCTTCGGAATGATACATGTCTCCAGGGACACTTGCCAATGTTTGGAGATATTGTTGGTTGTCACAATTGGAAGGTGCATATGACCGGGCATCTATTTGGCACAATGTGACACAAAGTATTATACAGTCTATTGTACAGTGATATGCAGCAAGATGGCTTGGTGAGTAAGGGCGCTTTGTGGCTGAACCTGATGACCTATGTTCAAACTGTGGAACAGAGAGAGAGAGAGAGAGAGAGAGAGAGAGAGAGAGAGAGAGAGAGAGAGAGAGAGAGATCATGTTAAGATAAGATTAAGAACTTTCCCCAATCAGCTCAGCTCTGTTCCCTCCCTCTCTCCCTCCATCTCTGTTGCTCCCTAGGCTGTACATGTGTGGGCATGCATTTATGGACGTGTGTGTAGGTGGGAGTGCCCATGTGTGCCTGCTTATGTGCTCAGGTGTCATTCTCTAAGTAGTATTCCCATTGGTTTTGTTGATATCCCTTTTTTGTTTTTGAGACAGGGTGTTTGTATTGTTTTAACCAGATGGTTTTTGAACTGCTCGAAGAACAACAAAGCTTGGCACTGTCTATTTTGTGTTGCTGTGCTGCTGCTGCTGTTTTTACATATCCAAAGGAACTAAGTGTTTTGTTCTCGGTATTTCTCAGGTCTCATGCTTCTTAGCCATATCTTTAGGTCAGCACTCCATCCAGGGCCTGATATAAATAGAAGTTCACTTGGTTCCTCAATTTATTTCTTTGGAAGATAGCATGTCCCGTGATGGTAGAGAAGAAAAACTGAGAGTATGTAAATACATATTCTCATAGAATCTAGAAGTTTTTTAAGAAACTTTTTTTTAAAGGAAATTTTGTTTTCTTAAATTTTTGAAAAAGAATTATTTATTTATTTTATGTATGTGAGTACACTGTTGCTGTCTTCACACACACCAGAAGAGGGAATCAGATCCCATCACAGATGGTTGTGAGCCACTGTGTGGTTGCTGGGATTTGAACTCAGGACCTCTGGAAGAGCAGTCAGTGCTCTTAACCACTGAGCCATCTCTCCATCCCTCTAAAAAGCTTTTAAGATGGTTTATAAATCTCATTTTTCTCCCCTTCTTTTTCCCCTCCTCTTTGTTTCCTACTCTCTTTCCCTCCCCACATCTTCCTTTCCTCCTTACCTTTTATTTTAGGCAGGGTTTTGCCCTGTAGTCCAGATTGGCCTGGAACTGACTAGGTAGCCCAGGCTACACCAAACACACTATTTATCCTCCTGCCTCGGTCTCTCAAAGTTGTGAGATTATCTAAATGCATGCCACCAAGCCCAGCTTGCTTGTTTTGATCATGCATCATCTATGAAGACAGACCTCAGTCTGATATTAAGTTTCAGTGACTCATACTTCATGGCAAATCCTTTCTAATTCTCACTAATATCTATTTGATGTCTCTCTGATGTACAAAATCAGAGAAGAGATTGGTAGCCAGTGAGGGACTTTTTCTTTTTGGTTTGCCTATAAGGTACAGCTTAACACCTTCATGGTGAAAGTCAACCACTAAGATACAATTTGGCTCCTCCTACAAATTATGCAGAAGCAATATGGAACTTGTTAACCATCATGTTTTTAAATTTGAACTTTGTATTATGTGTGTGTGTGTGTGTGTATATATATATATATATGTATATATATATATATCTTTGTGTGTATATATGTGTGTGTGTGTGTGTGTATACACGCATGGGCATGCATGTGTGTGTGTGTGTATATCTTTGTGTGTATATGTGTGTGTGTGTGTGTACACGCATGGGCATGCGTGTGTGTGTGTGTGTTTGTGTGTGTATATCTTTGTGTGTATATATGTGTGTGTGTGTGTGTGTGTGTGTGTACACGCATGGGCATGCATGTGTATGTGTGTGTGTGTGTATGTGTGTGTGTGTGTTGGCATCCCAGAACTGGAGTTAAAAGGAAGTCGTGAGCTGCCCCATTTGGGTGCTGAAAACCAAATTCAAGTTCTGTGCAAAAGCAATATGTTCTTTTAACCTCTGAGCTGTGTCTCTCGCTCCCAGCCGCTATTTTGGATGAAAGCATTTTGTTTTAATTTATACATCCACTTATATTAAATTTGCTCAGTGTTTTGTAACTTATAAAGCAGTTCGCTCTTCATCTCTCTAAAACCCCTTTCAGGTAGATCAGGAAATTCATTCCTACCATTGTGTTGCTTTTACATATGCAAATTTCTCTCTGCACAGCTCCATCCAGACTGTAGGCCTTCCCAAGGCTGGAAGCACATTTATACTTCTTTGTATCACATCAGTGCCACTAGCTGAAAAAAAAAGAATCAGTGTGTTTTTGTTGACTTATTCACTGTAGAAACTTAATACAGGGAACTCGGAATTACCCAGACAGCACGCCAGATTTGGTAGACTCTTCTAGGATTAAGCAAATTCTAAAATTTGAGAACCCAAATCAATCAGTTGCCAATATGCGTGTTTTGTGCGCGTCCTAAGATGTGAAATCCAGAGAGCGGTTACAAAATATCTCTTTCCACACTCGGTTAACACTCCGCTTTAGTTCCGTTTCTGAAACCTCACCTACATCTCGCAATATTGAAGGCAAAATGACAGGGAAATCAGATTCCGAGTTACACATATAAAGGAAAAGAAGAATTGGTTGTCATATATTCTCTGTACCAATTGCTTCATTGTGTTTTTAAAAAAATGCATAAGAACATACAAATGTGTGAGGAGATGGTCGACCTGGAAATAAAAGAGGATGGGTGCTGTATCTTTTCCATTACAGTCTAGTGCTTTTGAACGGATAAAATTTTTAGCCACTTAAAACATTTTGTCACACTGTGAGAGGCGGCCGAGTCAACATCTATTGTGTTGCAAGAGAATACCAGTCTGAGTTCCGTTTGAGATATTAAACATTTGTCTCCATCTCGGGATTTTTGTTAATTATACCTCTCCACACAATATCTATAAAAGAACAGAACGAGAACATTTATAAGCCTCTACTTTGGAAATTATAAAGTGAAAGGCATTAGCATCTATGGCTTGGGAATTCGGGGGGTTGGACAACGTTGCTGTCCATAGACTGTTCCAGAGTCTTTTGCTGTGGACTAAGTCACCCCACCAATCAGTAGTGTGAGGCAAGCACTGTTTGATTTGTCTGTGCCTTTCTGCTTCAGGAATTTGAAGAGGGCCCAACTGGACAGGTCGTATTTGAAATCTCTTATGTGACTGCCATCAGATGTTGGCTGTGGCAGTAGTCATCTGAAACCTGTGGGCAGAGTGTCTGAGATAGCTTACAAACATTACAGAGAGTTGCAGATGGTGGCTAGCAAGGCTACAGGGTAAAGCGTCTTGACCCACCTTCTTGGGATGATGGCTTCAGGTTAGTCATTATGCTATGGAGGCTGAATCCCCTAGAATTCCCAGTCATTCTACATTACTTTCTTTTCTTAAAGATTAATGCACCAAGGGATAGGGAGTGCTGGGGAGGGGACTGCCCTCTCAGAGACAAAGGAGAGGGGGCATGGAGGAGGTACCCTTTGAGGGGGGACTGTGAGAGACAAGCAGCATTTGGGATATAAATAAATAAATAAATAAATAAATAAATATTTCAGGAAAGAATATTTATTTATTTAATTTTATGTGTATGGATGTTTTGCCCCCCCCCATGTATGTATGTTTATCCCAAATGTTTCTTGTGCCTGAGTAGCTCAGAAGAGGATGTCAGATCCCTTGGAACTGGAGTTACAGCAAGTGTCTAATTCTAAGAGGTGGTCACATACTCCACTCCCAGTTAACAGGCAGACATGTTTAAAGGCTGACAATGGTAGTTAAAGAGGAGGGGGTGTGCTTGACCGACGGGTTGGATCGTAGAATAGTAAACTCTTGGAGACTATTTTCCTGACTCAGATCAGATTCTATAAGAGCATCACTAGTTTGGTGGCTCCGTGGTGGAGAGATGTCTCTTCAGTTTTGCCTCGATACTTCCGGCACTTCATAAAAATTCTGCACGTTCTGTTATTTGAAGAGATAACCTTACTGTAAAGATTTTCTAAAACTACTTAAAAGGATACACGGTTTGCTTGTAGACTTATGTTTCATTAATTTATTTGAGCTTCCACAGCTTTCCACCTTGAGGAATACTTGAATCAATAGGCAAATATTCCTAACCTTTCAACGAGGTTGATAACCTCCTGACTTGAGTTTATTAATAGCCTGGGTCCCTTTTCCAGAGTCCAATTATCTCAGACAATGACTAAATGTTATCTCAGGCATCCCGGGTGGGGATTTTCCCAGCCTGCTTTGTGGCAGCCTCCCAGGTACCTCAGTGTCACATCTTCTCTGTCTGGCACTCCTGTCAACTGACTCCCAGGTGCGATTTACTCTGCCAGAGACCGATCATCTTATTTGCATGCATGTGTGCTTTGTCACTCGGAAAAACTGGCAGGGATGATCGCTAGCGGTGCAATCTCCTACCTCTGTCGCCAAATCTCTCGCTGTGAAGTCCAATGAGCATATTTTGAGTAGGCCGCCTGCCAAAGAGAGAGCTGTGCTGTTGCATTGTTCCCACAGAAAAAAAAAGGACACGTGTTCTCCGTAAAAAGCCTCAGAATTTCCAGACAGGGTGAAGGAAGCAGTGGTCCTTGGAAGAAGGATGTCGATATTTGGGTATCCTAGAAGATCCAGGAGAATCCAAGGCTCACATGAGTCTCTTGGTGACATGCTCTCTGGGAAATAATGTCATTGAGGTATTGTAAATCCACAAAGGTCAGTCAGCACCTTTGTTAGAGCCGTCGTGACTCTTAAGAGCCCCTTCCTTTGAGATGGTGCCGCATGGTGCTTCTGCGTCTCATCTCCACAGGATGCTTACCATGGACGGGCTGGGAGAACAGAGAGGCTTAAGACTGCTGCTGTAGCCATGGAACAATGCACAGTGTCGATTGCCTTATACTGATTACCAAAGCCATCCTGGCTTACTAACCACGGCGAGAAGTCAATTCCGGAAGCAGAGAACGTTCTCCTGTGAAGACGGGATTGGCTTTGATTTCAAATCTTTCTCATTCTTGGCTTCGTTACCCAGGGAGAATCGTCCAATGTACCTCAGCTGTGGGGTCCTCAACTGTAAACTGGAAATGATATTAAATTATCGGGGGGAGGGGGTCATTGTTAACATTCAGTAACTGAGCCTAAGTGAAGTCCGAATTTCGTCCATGGTCATCAATCAACGAGTCATATAATCCCAATTCCAGATTGTTTCAGAGAGTAAACATTGGTCAGAGATAACCATTATTATCTGATTCAGTAGAAATGGTAATTATAACCCTAGTTGTTTGGATTAAATAAGTATACTGTTTTACATTTTAAGTGTCAAAAGCAATCAATCCAAGTCTTCTTGTTGTTGTTGTTTTTGTTTTTTGTTCCTTATTGGATTACTCAGGATTTAGTCAGGAGAAAGGAGATCACTCTAGTAGTCTAAGTGGAATGGGAATTAATACAGGGAATTGGGGGCTTTCAACATGAATGAAGGAGCCAAAGGAGGAGAATGTCTCTGGTAAATAAACTCTGTCTTGGCCAGCCAATGCATCTGCATTATGTCTCAAGCTGGTGGTTTGTAGGGCATTCTGAAAGGCGTGGCCAGTCGCCACACCTGCCATTTGCTGAAATCCTTAACTCCGCCCACCGTTGCTGTGTTACAACCGTTGGCCCCCTTCCCTTTCTTTTCCTCCCTTCCAGATGATCTTGAAATTCTTCTTAATTTTCTTCAAGGACAAAGAAACGGATGAATGTTCTTTGGAGATACTTTCCATGTGAACGAGTGTTCAGAAGTAACTTTGTAGACTGGCAGGCTGCTTAGCAGGACGGTTTTGCTGGAAGACCACCGTCTTCTTTTGCACTCTTGGGCTCTGCCTTCGGAAGGCTTCAGGAGCAAGTGGGATGTGGTGGTGCACGCCTGTAATCTCAGCGCTTCTGACAGTGGCGAGGAAGGAGGGCAGAGGCAGGAGGATTGCTTCAAGTTTGAGTTCATCTTGGTCTGTACAATGAATTCCAGGGCTTTATACTAGGTCTGGGCTATATAAGGAGAAGTAGGAGGAAGAGGAAGAGGAGGGAGAGAAGGAGGAGGGGGAAGGAGGAGGAAGGAGAGAAGGAAGACGGGGAGGAAGAAGGGGGAAGGAGGAAGAGGAGAAGGAGGAGAAGGAAGAAGAGGAGGAGGAGGAGAAGGAGGAAGAGGAAGAGGAGGAGGAGTTGAATAGGACGGTAGAAAAATACTGGGCTAAAATTTAAAAGTCCAGGTCAGTTACATGGATTACTGTTTTACTACATATGGTAAATTTCCCCCCAACGTTCTTTCTGAGTAGGGTGCCATGGAAGCCCAGTGTGCACATGAGGCCAAGTCACCGACGTTCTTTTGAAGGACACATTCTTTGGACCCGTAGCGCTGGGCCTTCCTTTGACTACAACACCGTCAGATGATCAGTTCATAGTCCTCAACCCCAATCGGCCCGTGACACCTCATGTAACCTGACGATAGGGTGTCCCTTGACTTCTAAGACACTAAGAACTATCCATGCAGGCCTTCTACTGTCTTAGGGTGCTTTCCACCTAGGAAGTGTTCTCCGTGTGTGGGGAACCGGGTGGGCAATTATTGCATTAACAGACGTTATACTTCCCATTTTGCTGAATGGGATTTTCTTCTAGAACTTACGGTTTTAAGTCTTGGCGATTAGAAAGATGGATGCCTCAAGAGGAGAATCCCTTTGTTGAGAGCGAGGCACTCGGATCGGAGAAAGCCCTTCCTATTGAAGTAACCCCCAGTGTTTGCGAAGGCATCCTCCTGCCCTTCTCTTGCCGTCTGCTCCCTCACACACAGTGCACACTCCAAGAGCTCAACCCGATCCCTCAAGAACATCGTCTCTGTCCTTATTTCCTTATTTTTTCCCCTGCAATGACACATTTGTACTAAGTTGACTAGGTCTTTGGATTGTCCTTCAAGTGCCCAAAAGGCTCCAACTCAGCCATCGGAGCCTGAGATAAAAAAGACCCCCTATAACTAAAGGAAACTGACCTTCGCCATTGGGAAGCAGCAGGGCCGTATCATTTGATGAGAAGAACCAGTGCTCTTTTGTACACCACACACATGCTTGGTTCAGAAGAGGGCACTGGATACCCCAGAAATGAAATTACAGATGAGTGTGAGCCAACGGGTGGGTTCTGGGGCATGAATCTGGGTCCTCTGCAAGAGTGACAAGTGCTCCTAACGGCCGAGCTGTCTCTCCATCCCTTGAGCCAGTCTTTAAAGCGCTATTAATCAGCTCTTCTTCCCGTCCTCGCCCTGACTGCTGACCCTCAGCTGGCAGCAGAAGTTAAGCCTTCATGTGAAAGTGATTTAATGTTATTTCTGCCTGGAAAAAGACAAAAGACTCATGGAGAGAGACAAAGAAATGGAGACGTGAAGGTTCCCATTAAGCTGAAGTAAAATCCCCAGAATTGTTTGTGGTAAACTATGTCCAGTCTCACAGGCAACAGAGACAACTGAAGAGCTATAATGGGTACATGATACATTGTATAAAATAATTTGTACGTCTTTATGATATGCTATATATGTTGTACGCGTTCTCTCTCTCTCTCTCTCTCTCTCTCTCTCTCTCTCTCTCTCTCTTTTCTTACTGCTGGGGATCAAGTGCAGGTCTTCATGCATGTTATGAAGGCAGTGTACAAATGAGCTACCTCTCAGCTCCCTTTTACTCTGTTGAGAGAGTGTCTTACTATGTATCCCAGGCTGGTCTTGAACTTGTGAACCCCGCCCTGCTACAGCTTCCTGAATGCTAGGGTTGTAGCTGTAACATCCCAACACCCAACCAGTGAAATCTCCTTTACAGGTAATTCACATTATCAAGCAAAATGACCTCCACATAACACTCTCCATCCTATTACCTTTTGATTTCTTCTGAGGGTCATTTTAGTATTTACCAAATATTTTATACAATCTATACTTTTAATCCGACAGGTTCTGAATTGGGTCTTGGGAGAACGCCAATAAGGTCACAGCTAGCAAAGGGTGTCCAGTTCCCTTTAGTGTCCTCGAAAGAGATGAATCAAAACATAAGTGAATAGGTTAGCTGTATGGAACAGGTTTGAATGCAGGCTAATAGGGGTATGGGAGGAAGAAACAGAGGAGAAAGGCACAAATGATCTTTACGCTAGCTCTGTTCTTACCGGCAACACACTACTCTCATTGCTGGCCAGCTCTCCTATACTGTGCACATGTTGACTTTTCTATTGTGTTAAATATCTCAGAGGGCAGACTTAGTTTACCCTTTCCCCCAAACCACTTATCTGTACTCCTGCTACACACTTCAGGCAATAAAGCAGGGACAGCAGGTGACTTTATAGTTTGCTACTCTTCAGCTCAGAGCCTGCCTTGTAACCACCATTTTAGAGAACAAGTTCAGGGAATTATGATATCATGATTTTGAGTGTTTGAACTGTAGGACCATTGGAGAAGAGAAGTCTATTAGGTTGCCAGGTTTGGAGTGATTCGTTGGAGCCTTTGTGGGAAGTGAATAAATGCATCTTAGCTCTAGGAAAAGCCTTTGCTTGGCAGTTCGAGTCACGGAGTCCTGCGAAAAGGTTCAGGTCTTAATTGTGGACTCTTGGGAGAGTGACTTTATTGGAAAGGGGGTCTTTGCAGATGTGACTAAGTTAAGGACCGTTAGATAGAGATCAGCCTGGACCGCATGGCTGGGCTTTAAGCCCAGGGACAAGCTTCCTTACAAAAGATACCTGAGGGAGATCTGACAGAGAAAGAAGGAGCAGGCAGGTTACCATGGAGACAAGAGATTAGAGCGATGCAGTCATAAACCAAGTCTACATCAGCCATCAGAAGCTGGGAGAAGGTAAGGAGTGGACTCTCCTGTGGACTGGACGCAGTGCAGACTTATGATGCCTTGGTTTGGGGTTTTTGAATGGTGGGACCATTGGAGAATAAACTTCTATTAAGTCGTCTAGTTTGGAGGTGATTTTTTTCACAGCATTTATGGGAAAGTGAATTCGTCTTAGAAAAGGCTTCCTAGAGACTGCCAACCAGTTTGTAGAGCATCTGGGAGGTGCATTCCAGCCACAGGCTTCCAGGTACTCCCTTTCAAGTGCTTCTTTAAACCACACCTCAGAGGGTTGCCTTTCAGCACAGATTCCTGGGACGGAGACTAAGACGCATGGAGAAAGGTGTTATCACTGACGCCGGGTGCTTAGCTACCGTGCACGCCAGTGACCAGCTCATCCCAAGAGTTTGGGGTCAGGGATTCACTGGCTTCAGCAACCTTCTGCTCTTTGAACTATCTGTTAGCCTCCAGCATTTAGTACATTCTGAGGTTTTGGTTTTTTTTTTTTATTTATCCCAGTAGGGAGATAAGGCATTCTTTGACAGCACAGGCCATTTTGAGATAGCATCTAAACAAGTGTGCAGAAGGGGAAGGAATTATAGAAAAGCAAATGTCCGTTATGTAGACAGTGTCTTCCTGGATGAAGGAAGGATTCCGTTAGACCACAGAGAGAACACGGGGAACACGTGGCACGTGAAAAGGGGTGCATTTTATGTGGTAGCAGGAGAAATGCAGTCCAACGCCGTCGTTTGAAGAGACACTCAAGGGGACCATGTTGAATTCTAGTCAGGGTGCCCAGTTGTCACCAGAGAGATTCGGATTTAGCAATCAGGGTACCCATTGTACTTGACAAGCAAGACAGTGATGGTCCAGGATCAAGAGTATTTTGGGCGGGACAAATGTCATGGTAGCTCCCTCACCAGATCTAAGACAGTTCTTTAAGCAAATCTTTCTCGTTCCTCCTCTAAACACAACTCTGTCCCCCATATCAAATGCCTCTTTGCGGAGCCTAGATGCCTCCTAAATCTGAAAGGTCGTGAAGAGAAAGCTACTCCAAATGCTTAGCCCCGATTCTGTCTAGATATTCCAGTGCCACTTCTACTGAATTCAACCGAATTTCAGGAGTGATGATCACAGGAGATTAAAGACCTGCGCCACGGCCCTAACAGCACTTGTTTCTCTGTAGCCAGGAGAGACACAAAAGGATGTTTTAAAAATCATCTTTATATTCAGGCAAACCACACCCTGAGTGAATAGCTCAGGAAACCACTCCAATTTTCAGTGTCCCCGTGTAGCTCTCCTAAGTGGAAAGGATAATTTGATTCAGCATAAGCTTTAGAGGGAAAGTAGACAGGAGGACAGGACCTGCCTTGTTTGGTGATGGTTTGGTACTGAATCTTGATACTCAGCAGGGTATTAAGACAATAGGCGAGGGAAGAATTCTTTTCTGGCTTGCAGACTTCTTAGCCCAGGTTTTTTTTTTATTCCTTTTCTTCTTTCTGTGGAGTGAAGGAAGTAAGAAACTTTCCTTGGACCAAAGATGTTCAGAGCAGATCAGAAAAGAAAAAAGAAAAAAAGCTCATTCAGTTCTGGAGAGGTGGCTCGGTGTTTAAAAGCACATGCTGCTCCTGGAGAGGACCCAAGTTTTGTTTCCAGCACCCCTGTCAGAGAGCGCACAGCTCCCAGGGGGATCCGATGCCACCAGTTTCTGCATTTGCAAGCAATGACACTCATGTGCACATACCCACATGTAGTTGCGTGCACTCGTATGCATATACTCTCATGTGCACGTGCCCTCATGTAGATAAATATACACACACCTACACGTAATAATAAACATACACTTGTAATGATGCATGCAAATTGCCTGGTATCTGAGGCACACTCCTGGCTCGTTTTGCATGTGCATATGTAGCAGTGGAGATGGGGAGTGAGCAAGAAGAGGAGGCATCCTTTCTTCTGTTCTGTCTTTGCCACACGCTGCTAGGCTAAGATGAACGGAGTTATCATTTGTTATGTAAAATGCGGTTCCTGCCTTGAAGGTAGTAGGTAGTGGGTGAGAGCCATGCGTTTAAGGATTTATGGTTCAAGTTCTGTTTCTTTGCTTTTATGGAGTTTAGCAGGTTGCAAGCACCTTCCCCACAGCCGAGAGTATGCCGGCTTCTCTCTTTCTTCCCGTGGCTTTCTCTTTGTGAGTATTAATAATTCAGTTGCATTGTCTAACAACAGGTGCCCGAATATCTGGGACATATTTAGTTCTTTAGAAAAATGGAGAGGAGTTGAAAGCCGGAGAAATGCGAGTCCCAGCAATTCTGCACTCGCCCCATCGCCGCTCATGCTGCGTGCTGACATCTGAACTTCTTTGCCTTCCGAGTTGGAAACTTTAGGACATATGAATATTTATTTTACACTGGGATTAACCCATTCCTGTAGAGTGTGATTTAGAGAACAATCTGAGCATTAGAAAGAGGTGCCATACCAAAGAACCCTGTTTTTTTTTTTTAAATTATTTATTACTTTTTAAAATTGAAAATAGATCTTTCTCTCATGCCACAACATCCCTACCAGTTTTCCCTCCCTCTGCTCCTCCCAGCTCCAATCTACCACCCCTTCTCCCTGGGATCCACCCCTCTTTCCGTCTTCCACCAGAAAAGGGCAGGCCTCCATCAGAGATAACAATCAAACTGGACAAAAGACAAATTGCAATTGGACAAAGCACAAGCCTTGAAGGGACATCAAGTCTGGGTGAGGAAACCGGACAGGAGGAACAAAGTCCCAGGTGCAGGCAAAAGAGTCAGAGACAGCCCCCTTCTGCAGCTAAGAACTCAACAAAGTGCCAGGCTAACAGCCACATCATACATGCAGAGGACCTGGCACACATCTATGCACGACCTATGCTTGCCCCTTCAGGCAAGCACATGTGAGCCCATATATGTGAGCCCATGTGCACCCTGCTTAGTTGATTTAGTGGTTCATGTTCTCTTGATGTCCTCCATCCTCTCTGACTCCTACAATCCTTTTGCTTCATCCTCCCTGGGATACTCCCTCTGAGCAAAGGACCCAGTGGAGACCTCTGATTTAGACCCTCCCTTCCTATAGTGCCTGGTTGTGGGTCTCTGCACCCATTCCTATTGGCTACCGGAGGAAGCCTCTCTGATGACAACTGGACAAGGCACTGATCTGTGATCATAGCAGAATATCATTAGGGAATTTTTCATTGATTTTTTAAAAATCCAGTTATGCTTGGTTCTACCCCAGGTCTCTGGGCCATCCAGTCTCTAGTTCCTCGTCATCAAAGCAGTTACCAGGCATGGGCTCCTTCTTATGGAGTGGGCCTCAAGTTAAATCAGAAAGTGGTTGGCCACTCCCACACTCTGTAGCACCATTGCTCCAGCCCATCTTGCATACAGGTCGAATTGTTGGTCAAAGGTTTTATGACTGGCTTGGCGTCCATGTTTCTCTTTTGCTAGACTGCAGCATACCTTCTGAAAGAATAAAAAAATGCAGCTAAGAAGTCAGAAGTTTAAAAATGCTATCTCACCCCTAAGAAGCCCTAAATACCTCAGATTCCAGACCCTGCCCTCAACCTGAAAGTAAGTACTTAAGATAAGGCCCTTAGATATACGATTCCCAAACTACCTTGAACAACCTTGAGGAGCAGGAAGCTTCTCCTAGGAACTAAAGGGAACAAAAAGTTCTGCAATCTTGAGAGACAGGAAGCTTCTAGTGATTTTCCAATGATACCACCCCTGCCCCCTTAGGCTGTAGTTTCTCCCTGTAAATACCCTTTCTCCCAGCCTCTTGGGGTCGAACTCCTGTGCCCCTGCGTGGGATATGAGTCTCGACCCCAGTGCACTGGTTCCTATCAATAAAGCTCATGTTTATTACAGCAAGGACGGTCTCACGTGAGTTCTTGGGGGGTCGAGTCATCCCGAGACTTGAGTGAGGGTCTCTCCACTCCGGGCGTCTTTCACTTCCCACACCAAAGACACTAGAACATGGAGGCGAAGGCGAAGGTCTCTGTGTTCAATGAGCTGAGCAGATGCGGACCTCAGCCACAGGGTCATGTTGGCAGTTTGCAGAGAGCAGCCCTCTGTCCCAGCATCCACATGGATTGTTTGGGCTCTCCATGGAACCCCCTTGGCCAACAACTCAATCAAATGGAACCCAGTCCCTCCACAGGAAGACTTGTTTGGTTACAAAAGACGGCCATTGGAGACTCCATATCCACCTGGATCCATTTCTCTGATTTATTTTTCATTCAGTAGAGAGTCGTTTGGTTTCCATGGGTTTGTAACCTTATGGTGTTTCTGTTGTTGATGATATTCACGGTGGTCTGATGCGGTGGTTCTCAACCTTCCTAATGCTGTGACCCTTTAAAAACAGTTCCTCATGTCGTGGTGACCCCCAACCATAAAATTACCTCGTTGCTACTTCATAACTGCAATTTTGCTATTATTATGAATTATAATGTAAATATCTGATGTGCAGGATATCTGATATGTGACTGTCGGTGCCCCATGCCCGCACTGACACGGTACCGAGAATCAGGCGGAAAGCCTGCGGGATTAAAGAAACACACACACACAGGTTATTTGTATCAAGCCAGGAGAGGAAGAGAGAGACTCCTGTAGCTTTATTCACCACTTATATACCCAAATTCCCCAGGTAGAAAATATCTGGGAAGCACAGTGGGAAACCCTGGCTTGTGACTTCCTTAACGAAAGACCAACTACGTGACCTGAATTAATTAGGGAGAATCCGAGACCAGCCTAAATCTCAAGGACAAAGGCTGAGAAAGCAAAAGGCAGGATCGAATTGACCACTGCTCAGGTGTGGCCCAGGTGTGTCAGTTCCACATGCATCAGCCGGGCTCAAAGCATTCCGTGATTATTTTCTTCCTGTGCCCATAAATTCATGGGAGAGGCTTTTGTCCAACAATCTCAAGACTTTATGGCCATACAGCCCAGAGTCATGTAGCCACCTTGAGCTATGCAGTCACAAAGCGGCCAGGCCCAAATCCAATATGGCTCCCTACATGTGACCCCGGTAAAAGGGTCGTTTGACAACCCCCGAAAGAGGTTAAGATCCATAGTTTGAGAGCCACTGGTCTGACAGGATGCAGGGAGCTATTTCTATTTTCTTGTATTGAGACTTGCTTTGCGTCCAAGTATTTGGTCAATCTTGAAGAAAGTTTCCTGAGGAGGTACTGAGAAGGTATACTCTTTTGTGTTTGGATGAAATGTTTTATAAATATCTGTTAGGTCCGTTTGGTTCTCTGTTTAGTTTTTGTCTGGATGACCTGTTCAATGGAGAGAGTGGTGTGTTGAAGTCTCCTGCTATCGGTGTGTAAGGGACATTAAATATGTGATTTAATCTGTAGTAGTGTTTCTTTTTCAAACTTGGGTGCTCTTGTGTTTGGGGCATAGATGTTAAGAATTGAAATATCATCTTTTTTCCCCATCTTTATTAAATTGGGTATTTCTTATTTACATTTCGATTGTTATTCCCCTTCCCGATTTGATTTCCAGGCCAACATCCCCCTAACCCCTCCCGCTCGCCTTCTATATTGGTGTTCCCCTCCCCATCCTCCCCCCATTATCGCCCTCCCCCCAAGAATCCCATTCACTGGGGGTTCAGTCTTGGCAGGACCAAGGGCTTCCCCTTCCACTGGTGCTCTTACTAGGCTATTCATTGCTACCTATGCAGTTGGAGCCCAGGGTCAGTCCATGTATAGTCTTTGGGTAGTGCCTTAGTCCCTGGAAGCTCTGGTTGGTTGGCATTGTTGTTCATATGGGGTCTCAAACCCCTGAAATGTCATCTTGATGGATTTTATTTTTATGAGTATGTAGTGTCTTCCCTATATCTTTTGATTAGTTTTGGCTTGAAGTCTATTTCATCAGGTACTAAAATGGTTACAGCAGCTTTCGTCTTAGGTCCATTTGATTGGAATATCTTATTCCAACCCCTCACTCTGAAGTAATGTCTATCCTTGATGTTGAAGCATGTTTCTTAGATGTAGTAGAAGGATGGATCCTGTTTTCACATCCATTCTGTTAGTCTGTGTCTTTTTATTGGGGAACTGGAACCATTGATATTGAGAGATATCAATGACCAATGATTGTTGATTTCTGTTTTGTTGTTGTTGTTTTTTGTGTGTGTGTGTGTGTGTGTGTGTGTGTGTGTGTATGTGTGTGTACTTTTCTTCTTTTCTTTTGCTTTGTGGGATTATTATTTCCAGTGTTTTCATGGGTGTAGTTAATGTTCTTGGTTGTAGTTTTCCTTCTAGTACCTTCTGTAGGGCTGCATTTATAGATAGATATTGTTTAAACTTGACTTTGTCATGAAATATCTTATTTTCTCCATCTATAGTGATTGAAAGTTTTGCTGAGTATAGTAATCTGGATTGACATCTGTGGTCACTTAGAGTCTGTGCACATCTGTCTTTTTGGCTTTTAGAGTCTCTGTTGAAAAGTCTGGTGTAATTCTAATAGGCCTGCTTTTATGTGTTACTTGGCCTTTTTCTCTTGCACTTTCAATATTCTTTCTTTGTTATGTATATTAAGTATTTTGATTATTTTGTGGAGAGGGGATTTTCTTTTCTGGCCCAGTTTATTTTGTGTTCTGTATACCTTTATAGTCATCTCCCTCTTAGGTTAGGAAATTTTTCTTCTATGGTTTTCTTGAAAATATTTTCTGGGCCTCTCTGAGCTGTGAGAAAAATCTTATTCTTACCATGTTCCTGTTCTCCTCTCACCAGAGGACTGATTCTGAGTGTAACAGAAATGACTGTATTTGTTCTTGTCAATCACCTTCATCATTCTGGATTTCCGACTATAGGGTCATTTGTTTATACTGTTCATTTGCTTTTTAAAGGATGGAGTTTTTTTAAAAAAAATATATTTTGGTGCACTGGTTAGTTTTATGTCAACTTGACACAAGATGGAGTCATCTTGCAAGAGGGAATATTAGCTGAGAACATGCCTTCAGTGGGTTGGCCTGTAGGCAAGTCTCTGGGGGCATTTTCATGGTTAATGAATGATGTGGGAGGTCCCAGCTAACTGTGAGTGCTACCACTCCTAGACGGGTGGACCTGGGTTGTGTAAAAAAAGCAAGCTTAGTGAGCTATGGAGGGAAAGTCAATAAGCTTCCGGCTTGGTTTCTTCTCCAGTTCCTTCCTTTAGCTCCTGACCTGGCTTACTTTGATGATAGATTTTAAAGTGTAAGCTAAAGTAAACACTTCCCAAGTTGCTTTTTGTCATGAGTGTTATCACAGCAATTAAAAGCAGACTAGGACACTTGGGCTTAGTGGACCAGAGTTTGGTTCCCAGTATCCACGTCAGGCAGTTCACAACTGCATACCTTTAACTCACCAGTGCCAGGGGATTCCGTGCCCTCTTCTGGACTCAGCAGGACTCTCATTCATGCTCTCTCTCTCTCTCTCTCTCTCTCTCTCTCTCTCACACACACACACACACACACACACACACACACACACACACAGAGAGACACACACAGACACACACACACAGTTACAGACACACAGACACACACACATAAATACAGACACACAGACAGAGAGACACACAGACACACAGACATAGACACACACAGACACACACACAGTTACAGACACACAGATAGACAGACACACACAGACAAACACAGACACAGACACACATATACACACACACACACACACACACACACACAGACACACACACAGTTACAGACACACACATAAATACAGACACACAGAGACACACACACAGACATAGACACACACAGACACACACAGTTACAGACACACAGATAGACAGACACACACAGACAAACACAGACACAGACACACATATACACACACACACATACACACATACACACAGACACACACACAGTTACAGACACACACACATAAATACAGACACACAGAGAGACACACAGACACACAGACATAGACACACACAGACACACACACACAGTTACAGACACACACAGATACAGACACACACACACAGAGACATACACACACACATACACACACACACACACACCCACACACAGGCATATATGCACACACAGACACAGACACACACACACACAGACACACACACACACACACACACACACACATACACACGGGTACAGACACACACACATACACACACATACACAGACACACATACACACAGAGATACAGACACACACACACACACACACACACACACACACACACACACACACACACACACCGCTGAGGAGGCTGAGTAGTGCTATGATCTTCCATCTGCAAGCTGATACCCAGGGGGGCAGTAATCAAGCTTCAGTGCTAATCTATGGTTATGAGAACCAATGGTGCTGATGCTGGGTGGCAGAAAACGATGACTTGGCTTCAGGGAACAGCACGTATACAGGAGGATGGCTACCCACAGTGGTAAGAGCACTCTTCTCTTTTTTATCTGTGGATTCACACATGAATTCTTTTCAGAAACACTCTTATAGTGTTCCCAAAAAATAATATTGAACCAGCATTCTGGTTAATCTTTAACTCACATCTCCTAGTCCAAGTTAACACATAAAACTAATCATCTCATCACGAATATCTATACTCTTAATCAGTTTATTCAACAAGAAGGCCAATTAATAGAGTGTAGGTGTGGGGGTTCAGGGAGTGACAGTGACACAGGATGCATTTTTTTTTTTTTTAAATCCAGTGTCTCTCATATAGCCTAGGCTGGCCTCTCACTTTGTTTAATAGCTCAGGATGACCTTGAATTTAGCATCCTCTTTTCTCCACCTCCCAAATGCTGGGTTTATAGGCATGCACTACCCTGCTTTGTAGGATGGCCTAGAGTGTAGTCACAGATATTTCAACATTTAAGCCTCTCTTTACTATTTGCTAAAATGAATTTCACTTTGTGTTATCATAGCAAACATTTTATTTCTTAGCAACACCAGCTGAGCTTTCTTGTAAATGTTTTAAGGAAAGGAAAATAATCAAATCTTGATCTATATGCTAGAAGATCTAAATGTAAAACACCAACCATTTTAACTGTGGCCGGGACATTTAGATATTGTGGTATAGTGGTTTGAACAAGATGTCCCCCCTGCCCCCTGCCACAGTCTTGGGCATTTGAAAGCCTGGTCCTCAGCTAGGGGCACCCTTTGTGGAGGTTTCGAGGGCGTGGCCTTGCTGGAGGAGGTGTGGCTCTAGGTGTGCACTTTGAGATATCAAAGACCCTCACCCTCTCAGCTTCGTGCTTGCCCTTAGTTTCTTGCTTTTGCTGCTATGCCTTTGCTCTGCCACCATGGGCTTTGGCACTCTACAACCATAAGCCTGAATGACTTCTTCTCAATGTTGCCTTGGTCATGGTGTTTTACCACAGCAACTAAAAAGTGGCTTAACACATGTGAGTGGGAGCATAAATGGGCAAAGCCATTTTGGAGACGATTGGGTGTTGTGTGACCACTCATTAGCCTAACGGTTTCACTGTTAGGTGTATAGCCAACTGAATGCTCATAACTGTGGAAATTTTAAAATTCCCCAAAAGAAATTACCCACTGACTTTCGGTAGTGACTGATAATTGATAAGATGGTTCAGTTGGTAAAGATTCTTGTCACCAAGCTTGATGACTTGACTTTGATCTCTGGGACTTATGGTGGAAGGAGAGAACTGACTCCTGTAACTTAGATTTTGACTTTCATGTATGGGCTGTGGCACATACACCTGTGCACATATGTGCATGTCGTACACATACATACACATTTCTTTTTTTTTTTTCCCAGAGCTGGGGACCGAACCCAGGGCCTTGCACTTGCTAGGCAAGCGCTCTACCACTGAGCCAAATCCCCAACCCCATACACATACATACACAAGGAAATGTTAAAAATTAAAAAAAAAACATAGTCATGAGATGGAATATACTAAAATAATGAGGACACACAAACTACTGTTGTCAACAACAGGAGTTGATGTACTAAAAATAATATCGAATAAAAGAAGCCAGATGGGGTTGGGGATTTAGCTCAGTGGTAGAGCGCTTTGCCTAGCAAGCTTAAAGGCCCTGGGTTGGGTCCCCAGCTCCGGAAAAAAAAAAAAAAGCCAGGTGAAGGGTCTGGGGAGATAGTCCAGTGGTAAATCATTTACCTGGCATGCTCAAGCATGCTCAGGGTATTGGATTTGGTCACAAGATGAAACAAAATAACAACAGCAAGCACAAGGTGCTTTAGTTACTGTTTGATTGCCTCCGCCAACATTCCGGAGGGAAACAGGTGGGAAGGGCTCTAAGGGTTCCCAGTTGCTGGTCCCTGCGTGCTTGGTCAGCATGCTATGGTGGTGGAAGTTTAGAGTGGGCAAAAGCTGTTTGGACTTTTCTACAGGCAGGAAACCGAGAAGAAGCCAGCAAACACCGGTACTCAGCTAGCTTTCTTTTGTCTCCCTTTTATATTGTGTGAGTACTGCCTGCAGTCAGAGTGTGTCTTTCTCTGTCAATTAGTTCTCCCTGGAACTCTTATAGATACAGCCCGAGGTGTGTCTGTCTCACCAGTATCCTGAGTGATTCTAAATCCAGTCAAATTGACTGAAGATGAATTACCTCACCAGATAAAACCATACATTAATGAGCAACAGGTGAGCCAGTATGTAATGTTAGGAGTCAAGAAAATGCTTATTGGAGATAGGGTGGGTAGGAGTGGGCGGCACCTGACTGGGAGAGTGGAGGGTTGCCACTGCTCTGGCCCTAGACATGTATGCTTACATGGGTGTTGTCACTATAGAAACTCATGGACTAACGCCCTTATTCTTTTGCTTTTATTTTGAATTTTTCTTATTTTCCCTATTTTTGTCAAATTTTTAGTACAGATTTCATTTGTTGGTTTTTGTATGTTATCATTCAATAGATCATTTCTCTTATTAATGCGAGCGGCTCTGATGCTATGTCTGTCTACCCTGCTGGTGCTATTGATTGCAAAATAATTGGGTGAAAATAGCTTGCATTTCCTCGTGCTTGCATTAAATTGCTTTTAAATAACAGATGAAAAAAATTGAAATAAATTAGAGGGTACAAAGCAAAGGCGTTTGGCAAAATGACCTTTTAATTGGAGGGATTGATTAAGATTATTTCCGGATTGGAAGCAAGATATTTTCATGTTAAAATGAAAAGTAGTAATGTGTTCCAAAAGAAAAAGTCCAGTGTAGTTAAGAATGTGTTAAAAGCGGCAGTGTTGACGAGTCTGAGAGATGAATAACACCCTTCCACAAAAGACAGAAGAACAAATAATCCTGGGCGATCTTGTTAAGACAATAGACGGGTGCCTTCTCCCAGTTTGTAATGACAATTTGATTTATAATGCGTGTAATACTTACCAATGGAATAAATATTTGCTACACAAAATAAAGTGCACCAAGTCAAAGCGAATGAGATATCAACTTTGTTTTAAATTAATCCTAAGAAGTTTGAGGGAAGGATAATTAGCAATTAGACTTGATGATGTGGGAGAGATATGACAGAGCCCAAATAAGCCAGGAATGCAGGAAATGACAGAAGCGCATTTCCTCAGACGGTAGCCTGCATGCGGGGCCTTTTGCAGAGACAAAGCAAGGCAAAAGAAAACTCCAGGCGCTGCCCTGCTTATAAATTCAAGTCTTGAAGCTTGAAAATCCAGGCGTAAGGTCATAAACATCTATAAAACGTGGTCGAAGAAATGCTCTTTAGATCCAAACAACCGATGGAGGAATTATGCAGAAATTAAAGAAGAGAGAGAGAGAGAGAGCCCCCGAGAAATCCCCTTCAGGCATCTCAGAAACACACGCAGACGAGGCGAGCATGTCTGGAACAAGAGAGAAGGTAATTAAAGGGCCACAACTGTGGCTGCATAAGGTTATCCTGACCCAAATTGCAAACTTCCTAGGTGTAGGATGACCTAAACGCCCTCAACTTTAGTTCACGATAAAGCGTTCATGCTAAAAACAATACAAAAAGTAAGGCCTACGCCTGGCATCTGCATAAACAGAGTCACCAAGCTTTAAGCAAATCTGCTGCTTTGATTCTATGTGCGCATTTGTATGAACATATGCCATGTGCAGGCAGCTGCTCTTGGAGGCCAGCAGAGGGCGTCCCATCCCCGGACGGAGCTGGATTTCCGGGCAGTTGTGCGTGGCCGCGGGAGTGCTGGGATCTGAACTCTGGAGAAGCAGGAGGCTCCTCTCTTAACTGTGAGCCATCGCTCCACCACCAACCCTGACCCCTACCCTTTTCCTGACATGCTGTTCAGATAATGCCTAGTGGAGAAATAAAGAATGTAAGACTTCCAGGTGCAGTGTCTCTGGTCGCCACACCCAGAACCTGTAAGATAACTACGCAATTGTCATTTTAATCACACTTTGTTTCTCTATTCATTTGAAGGAGAGAAAGAGAGAAGGGGGAAGTGGCAGAGAAGCACGAGGCCGCAGAACAAGAGGAAGACAGACAGACGGGCAAGGCACATGAAAAGAGAAGCAGGAGAGAACAGATTCGGGTTTTAGCTTTCAGTCTGTTTGAAAAACCTGTGATTACCCAGGTGCCATATCGGGGCCACAGACTCGATCAAAGCACCTTGAGGTGATTCTGAGTATCAGCACAGTTGAGGGAAGTGGGCTAGAGATTGTCTAGAACTAGTCTCCGGGTCCCGACTCTAATGGGCTTAGAACAACGGTTCTCAACCTTTGGGTAACGACCCCTCTCCTGAGACCATCGGAAAGCACAGATATTTACATTAGGATCCATATCAGTAGCAAAGTCACAGTTTTGAAGCAGCAACGAAAATGGTTTTATGGTTGGGGGCGGGGGTCACCACAACATGAGGAACTGTATTAAAGGGTCACAGCGTTAGGAAGGCTGAGAACCACCGCCTTAGAGATTGTGGGCATTCTTAACAATTGTGCACAATGCCTGGTTCCAAATGAACAGGAGGGAGTCGCAGGCCCTACAGGTAGGCTATAGGGGGTGACACTTTGACACAGAGAGTGATTCCTCTATTCCCCAAACCATAATAAACTCACTAAGGATGAGGAATGTTTTTTCCCATGCTGCCTTTCATGTTCCCTCAGGTGCACGTGAAGAACACCAGAGAATAAACATTGAATTTGAAGCGCATACCGTTCTGCCATTTTCATGGTTTACTGTGGGTGCTGCCAAGGCCAAATTCACAGGAAGAGTTTTTTAGAGGTTATAACGGCTAATGAGAAGCTTGCCATGCAGAAATAAGCTTATAATCTTTTTACTTTTTTTGAGATGGTATCTCACTATGTAGACCAGGCTAGCTGCTAACTTGTCTTCCCAAGGCTGGGATACATGGTATATGCCACTGCAGACACTAATTTAAAAAGACTTATTTTACTGTTATTATTATTATTATCATCATCATCATCATCATCATCATCATTATCATTATTATTATTGATATACTTTATTTTGGAGATGGAGGGAGAGAATATTACTTTTTAAAAGATTAATTAAAAAATAATGCGGACGAATATTTTGCCTGCATGTACATACGTGCCATTGTGTGTACTCAGTACCTGCAAAGATCTGAAGAGGCCAGTGGATCTCTTGGGACTGGAGTTGCAGGCAATTGTGAGCTACCATGTAGGTGCTGGGATCTGAACCTGGGTCCTCTGCAAGAACAGCTAGTGTTCTTAACTTCCAACCCCCTTCTCCAGCCCCTAATTATTACTATTTATTTATTTAATTTATATGACACACTAGAGGAGGGCATCAGATCTCTTTACAGATGGTTGTGAGCCAGCATATGGTTGCTGAGAATTGAACTCCGGACCTCTGGAAGAGCAATCAGTGCTCTTGACTACTGAGCCATCTCTCCAGTTCCTATTTCTTTTTAATTATGTGAATATGTGTGGGTCTTTGTGCATAGCCATGGGCATGAAAGAGCATGTCAGAGGCCAGAAGAGGCAGTGGGATCCCTTAGAGATGGATCTGCTTGTGGTTATAAGATGATAGGACTAGGAACTGACCTTGGGTCCTCTGGATGAGTGCTGTGTGCTTTTTAGCTGCTGAGACATCTTTCTGGCCCCAGTAGAAATAAGCTTTAAGAAGTTGGGGAGGGGGGTTGGGGATTTAGCTCAGCGGTAGAGCACTTGCCTAGCAAGCGCAAGGCCCTGGGTTCGGTCCCCAGCTCTGAAAAAAAAAAAAAAAAAAGAAGTTGGGGAGGGAGTTCAGTTGGTAACCTCTTTGCTTTGCAAAGATGAGGACCTGAGCTACATTTCTAGAGTTCACATGGAGGAGGAGGAGGAGGAGGAGGGAGGAGGAAGGTGTGGCCACATGTGCTCGAAATCCCAGTGGTGGGGAGGCAGAGATAGGCAGATCTCCATAGTGAGCCTAGCCAATGTGGTCAACTCCAGGCCAGTGAGAGACCCTGTCTCAAAAACTAAAAGTGGGCAGTACCTGAAGAATAACACTTGAGGTTGTCCTCTTGAGGTGTATGCACGTATGTACACGTACCTATGCCTTGGCATATAACACACACCATGCATACACACATGCACACACGTGCACACACACATACATGCACACCCCCCCCCAATTGGAAATAGCTTTAAAATAAATTCACTCATTATGAGGGCACTGCTTGACTTTGAAGTCAGGACATGGTTATTTTTTATTGTCTTTTCATTTAAACACACAAATGAGAGGCCAGAATGACTCCCTCTTGATGTTAAACTCCATTGCCTGAGCCTCAGGCTGTGAGAACCTGACCTAAGCTTGAGTTCCAGGAATAACCACCTGGCCCTAACCCCTGAGTTATTCCCTACCAACATCTGATCCCAATTTGCCCGGAAGTCCCAGAAGTGCTTTTCAGATAGCTTCATGTCTGTTGGTGGTTTTGCTTCAGAGTACCCACCTACCACCTTAAAGGGCAGTGCGTTCCATAATAGTCACCCAATTAGATGCTTATCAGGCTGGAAACCCCATTTCTTGTTGCTGCTTCCTGTAAAACTTTGCCCAGCTCAAGGCTTGGGGCATCACCTTTCTGAGCCTCTGTGTTGGTGGTGGTGGTGTGGCCTAAGCTTGACCTTGAATAAAGGCCCTTGTGTGTTTGCATCCTTGGTGGTCTTTGGGGGTCTTGAGACATGCGCACATCACAAACCCGTTCTCACTTGGAGTGAGGTGATGTTGCCACAGGGAAAGAGATCTAGAAACATCAGATTTGGTAAAACAAACTGCTCTCTGTGTGGTACGTCTGCTGGGGCTTAGTTCTGCACGCTCCACTGTTAAACTGTACAGTGTTTGTGTATAACCATTGCATACCCTCCTTTAAATTCATTAAATCACACGTAGCACCGGAATCAATGTCAAGGCATAGCCGTTATACTGCATTGTTTAGTGAGTAATAGCGACACGAGTCTGTGCACGTTCAATACAGACGTGGTCATCGTAGATTTTCAAGGCATTTTGCCATCCATGGCTGGCTGAATCCACCACTCTGGAGCCATAGGCTCAGAAAGCCAATTATGCTTCAGCCATTTTCCTACCATTGACCCTGGGTGAGGAGCAGGCAATGGCCAATACCTCAAATCCAGGAGAAGTTCAAACACATTTTTCAATATGATCAAGTGGGGGGTTTCTCCAGGTCAGACACATGACTTTAAACAAAACCCTTTTCTGCTTTTCTAACTTTAATTAAAATAGAATAAATCTGAGAGAGGGTTCTCATAAAACAGTCACAAAGCAAATATCATAAGGAAGGGTGCTAAGTTTGAGATGCTTTTGATTTGTTCAAAGAAGAATTACATTTTATAGTGAATATCTACTTAGACTTCCAGCAACTCAAGTGTTTTAATGTGTTCACATAAAAGGATTCTTTTTTTGAGACTAGATCTTTCAAAAAGTTAGTTCATTTTTTTATGTGTATGGTTGTTTTGCCTGTATGTATGTTTGTGTACCTGGTGCCCACAGAGGCCAGAAAAATGTGTCAGAAATTGGAGTTACAAATGGTTGTAAATAGCCATGTGGGAATTGAAACTGGGTCCTCTGCAAGAGCATCCAGTGTTCTTTTTTTTTTTTTTCCAGCAAGATACAAGGCTCTTTATTTTTTTTTTATTAGATATATTTCTTTACTTACATTTCAAATGGTATTTCCTTTCCCGATTTCCTGTTCATAAGCCCCCATCCCCATCCCCTCCCCCATACGGGTATTCCCTGCTACCTATGCCCCAACAAGGCTATTCTCTGCTACCTATGCAGCTGGAGCCATGGGTCAGACCATGTATAGTCTTTCCGTAGTGCTTTAGTCCCTGGAAGCTCTGGCTGGTTGGCATTGTTGTTCATATGGGGTTGCAAGTTCCTTCAACTCTTTCAATCCTTCCGCTAATCCCCGTCCCCCCTGGGGGGGGGTTCCTGTTCTCAGTTCAGTGGTTTGCTGCTAGCATTGACCTCTGTATTGGACAGGCTCTGGATGTGTCTCTCAGGGGAGATCTATATCCGGTCCCTTTCAGCATGCACTTTTTAGCTTCATCAATCTTACCTAGTTTTGGTGGCTGTATATATATGGGCCACATGTGGGGCAGGCTCTGAATGGTCGTTCCTTCAGTCGCTGCTCTAAACTTTGCTTCCATATCTCCTCCTATGGATATTTTTTTTCCCCTTTCAGGAAGGAAAGGGAGCATCCACATTTTGACCATCCTTCTTCTTGAGCTTCCTGTGGTCTGTGGATTGCATCTTGGGTAATTAGAGCTTTTGGGCTAATATTCACTTATCAATGAGTACATACCAAGTGTGTTTTTCTGTGATTGGGTTACCTCACTCAGGATGATATTTTCTAGTTCATTCCATTTGCCTATGAATTTCATGAAGTCATTGTTTTTGATAGCTGAGTAGTACTCCATTGTGTAGATGGACCACATTTTCTGTATCCATTCCTCTGTTGAAGGGCATCTGGGTTCTTTATAAGCAGTTTCTGGCTATTATAAATAAGGCTGCTATGAACATAGTGGAGCAGGTGTCTTTGTTGTATGTTGGAGCATCTTTTGGGTACATGCCCAGGGGTGGTATAGCTGGGTGCATCCAGTGTTCTTAACTACTGAGCCATCTCTCCAGATCTAGATGGGTGGCCCTAGCTGGCATTGAACTCAGGATCTTCCTGTTTCTGAGTGCCGAAAGTATATACCAGGCTGTTAGATAATGTTATGAGGTTTTTAAATTTTTATTTTTGTATTTTTAATAAATACTCTATAATCTAAGCAGATAGTAATTTTAATTGAGGATTCTTAGTTTCCACACCAATTTTATGCCAACTTGATACAAACTAGAGTCATCTGTGAAGAGGAGACCTCGGTTGAGAAAAATGCCTCCACAGGGTTGGGTGATAGGGAGGCTTCTGAGGCACTGTCTTACTTAGTGATTGATGGGGAAGGGTTGACCCCTGGATTGGTGGCCCTGTGCTCTCCAAGAAAGCATCCACGAGGAACAAGCCAGTAAGCAGCACATGTCCACGGTCTCTGCATTAGCTCCCGCTCCAGGATTGCTTCCCAGTTTGAGTTCCTGTCTTGGCGGGAGCTCTACTGAGTTTACTCAGTGAACTGTGACTCGAGATATGTAAGTCAAGCAAACCCTTTCCTCCCCATGCTGCTTTTAACTGTGGTATTTCTTCACAGCAATGGTGACCCTAGCTAAGATGTAGATGAAGCAAGATGCATTTATGTAAGATATTTGCATCTAATGTAAATAATTTTAGAGCCTTATGCTCCTGTGCAAAATTAGATCGATATTGATTATCAGTGCACTTGCAGCAGAGGACAAGACAACTGGTTTTCAGTGGAAGGACATCATGTTTCTAGATAAGGTAGTCAACCGTATAAACGCATTGTTTCTGTAGATTTTATACTGTCTTATTATTTTGGTACCTGCTGTTCAAAATACAAAAAGCAATACACAGGCGCGTGTACACACACACACACACACACACACACACACACATCCCCCAAGGAAAGCCAAAGGAAGTAAAAGCCGGCACCACACTAGGCTGTGTCTGAAGTGGCAGACTGCTGGGGGTGGGATACAAAGAGGATTTGGTCCCCAGAGGGAATGACAGGATGATTTGATGGTTTCTTAAGTGCAGAGGGAAGTTTATTTAAATAGAACATCACGGTATCTAATTGAGGAGACATGACTAAGGTAAAGCGATGTCTAAGAGATAAACAAGCTTTTGACTGAATTTAGTTCACCAGAGTAGAAGCCCTGACCTGTCACAGCCAGACTAAGCAAAGCAAAGCTTGGAGAGATATTAGCCCGTGGGCGGGTGCACGTCACAATTATGGATACTCCAGCCGTCAGTTCTTTTATTAATGAAATCCTCACTTTGTGAGTAAAATGCCCACTTCATTGACTTATTCTTGTGATTTGCATTGTGAAAGAACTGTCTTCCAATGATTTCAGAACAGTAAAAAGGCTGGAGGGGGCAGTGCTCCTCTGAGCCACAGGGCTTCTCCAGTCAGCAGAGTCTCCAAGTCTTACTCACGGGGGAGCCTAAGCATCTGTGCTGGTTGATGTCCTGGAAGGGGAACTGCTCTTTGCTCAGCGATTGCAGCATCTCTATCCTGTAGAGCTTGGAGGCAGTCTGAGAACAGCACCCTGGGTGCTGGGAATTCTTCCAGTAGGCCCTGGCAGTCGAACCCTTGACAAAGTGTCCCAGACAGCCAGGGATTGTGAATGTGGCACACATGTCTGGACTCCACCTGTGTTGAATTCTTGGTGTCTTTGGGGGGATGCTGTAGGTTTAAAGCTTGATGATCTTGGTTTGGAATTTTTGCCTCTCCAGAGGCCTAGCGTGAATGATCATCATCAGACGCTGAGATAGCATAAACTCTTATCTACAAGGGAACAAAAAAGACATAGGCCATAGATAATATCCAGCAGTTGCCCTCCCAGACAAACCCAGAAGAGTCAACTACAGATCTATAAATCTGCTCTAGTTTTCCTTGAATTCATTGAGAGATTTCTCAGACTCAGTGCAGAATCTGACAGCAATAACTATTTTTCTTGGTTACCTGGTTTGAAATCTGGGACTGGAGAACATTCAAGAAGCAAACGGCCAACAGTTTCTTTGAGAACAAGACTATTAGTCACTGCACAGATTAAAATTGTTTTTTGTCTTCACCAATTTCCCCATCCTTCTATGTGAATATTAGCCCTGGCTTCAAACCTCCTCTCCCTTGTAGCCCCTTGCTACAGTTCCTATGGGATACACCCCTATCCAGACCAAGGGTGGGGTGAATGTTGCACCTGAGGAGATCTGTAGTATGGCTAGCCTGGAGATTCAGGTCCTGTGGAATTGAGAATTTTTTCCCCAAGGGTTAATGAGTACAGTCGTGCATTGGGTTATCCTGACTACACTGTTCTAGGAGGCAATGAACATTCAGGGTCGTTGTCTCAAGTTAAATAAAAATCACAAACAGAAAAGATTAGAGAGAGCCTTAGAACAAGCAAACAGATAAAAAAAACCAACACAAAAACCAAAACAGAAAACAAACATGAAACCAGTCACCAGCTAATAGTTTCATTTATGTCACTGGTATTTGAAAGTGACTCTGTTGTTTCTTATGATTTCTTCATTTCTTTTCTACCAGAGGATTGAAAACAAATAGCTTTTGTTGTGTCCTTCTTAAGGCTTTTTTTTTTTTCCACTTGGTACCCATACGTGACCTGATTCTGTGAGCCAAAATTAACACCAGAGCTGAGGAGCCTAGAGTCGGTGGTAAAGGCCTGCAATCCCAGAACTTGGGAGATGGAGGGAGGAGAATCAGGAGTTCAAGGACTTCCCTCTGCAACATAGCAAGCTCAAGGTCAACCTCTGGGGTCATGGAACCCCATCTCAAAACATCAACCAGAAAAGCTAACTCTAATCTCCCCAACTGTGTGTGTGTGTGTGTGTGTGTGTGTGTGTGTGTGAGAGAGAGAGAGAGAGAGAGAGAGAGAGAGAGAGAGAGAGAGAGAAACAGTCAGTGGAGTTATGTGTGCATAGAGTTCACAAAGGATAACATCTGTGCACGAATCATATGAGGGGGGTGAGAGAGAAAGAAGAATGACATGGGATGCTGATATGTTTGGGATAAGCCGATGAAGCAAGGCGTCTCTGAGCAGAGGACATTGGTACCAAGATCTAAACAAAACGAAGACAGCCACGTGGAAATGCGGGGCCTTTTCAGGTACAAGGGAAGCAAAGTCTTATTTCTGGTAGAAGAGCCTGCCTGGAGGCTTTCCAGAGAACAGAGGCGGGCAGAGCAGAAGACGAGAGAGGAGCCCATTGGCCACAGGCTTTGCTTTCAATGTCATGGGAAGCCTTGAGGGTTAATTATGCCTCAGCTTGGGCTAGTATCTGATGCCGAGTGTTGGGTCGGACGTTGTCTGGGTGCTGTGAATGAGTTTCCAGATAGGGCTCACAAAGTCAGCGGATTGGACGAAGCAGATTATCTTCTCTGATATAAGTGTGCCTCATCCACTCAGCTGAAAGCCATTGGAGTGATGGCCCTGAAGCAGGAAGGCATTCGGCTTTAAGACCATAGTCCAGAAGTCCTGTATTAGGATTAGATGCTAATCCTGTATTAGCATCTCTGGAATCAAGACCATAGCAACGGACACCTCCAGCCTTTGGTCTGTCCTACAGATTTTGAATGTTTCTGCCCCCATAATGGTATGAACCCGTTTATCAAAGCAAACCTTCGTTTCTCAAGCCTACTGGTTCTGTTTGTCTGAAGACCCTTGACTAATACCAAAGCTACTATTGGTTTGGTCCCGGCATCAGATGATTGACTATATTTTTAAAAAGATAAGTTTGATATAAAGAACTCAAGAAACTAGACATCAACAAACTAAATAATCCAATTAAAAACGGGGTACAAATCTAATCAGAGAATTCTAAACAGAGGAATCTCAATGGCCAACAAACACTTTAAAGAAATGTTCTATATCCTTAGCCACCAGGGAAATGCAAATCAAAACAACTCTGAGGGTCTATCTTACAGCTATCACTATAGCTAAGATCAAACCCACAAGGGACAGCTTATGCTGGTGAGAATGTGGGGCAAGGGGAACACTCCTTCCTTGGTGGGAGTTCAAACTTGTTTAGCCAATTTGGAGCTCAATATGGTGGATTCTCAGAAAATTGGAAATAACTCTACCTCAAGACCCAGCTTTACTATTCCTGGGCATTTACTCAATATACGCTCCACCATACCTGGCCTGTGCATCACGATGTAGGACTCTCTGCTCCTCCCTCACCAGCACCGTGTCTGCTTCCAGGCTGCCATGCTGCCCATCGTGATGCCAATGGACTGAACCTCTGAAACTGTAAGCCAGCCCAGTTTTCCTTTATAGGAGTTGCCTTGGTCATGGTGTCTGTTCACAGCAATGAAGCACTAAGACAGTGGGAAAAAGAAATAGATCAGTTTGACTGGCTACAGGGAGAATTTATGGAAAGAGAAAGGAAGGACAGAACACATGAGACTCAAGAAGGATGACCAAAATGCGAATGCTTCACTCCTTCTTTAAAAGGGGAACAAGAATACCCTTGGCAGGGAAGAGAGAGGCAAAGATTAAAACAGAGACTGAAGGAACACCCATTCAGAGCCTGCCCCACATGTGGCCCATACATATACAGCCACCCAATTAGACAAGATGGATGAAGCTAAGAAGTGCAGGCAGACAGGAGCCGGATGTAGATCTCTCCTGAGAGACACAGCCAGAATACAGCAAATACAGAGGCGAATGCCAGCAGCAAACCACTGAACTGAGAAAGGGACCCCCATTGAAGGAATCAGAGAAAGAACTGAAGAGCTTGAAGGGGCTCGAGACCCCATATGAACAACAATGCCAAGCAACCAGAGCTTCCAGGGACTAAGCCACTACCTAAAGACTATACATGGACTGACCCTGGACTCTGACCTCATAGGTAGCAATGAATATCCTAGTAAGAGCACCAGTGGAAGGGGAAGCCCTTGGTCCTGCTGAAGACTGAACCCCAGTGAACGGATTGTTGGGGGAGGGCGGCAATGGGGAGGATGGGAGGGAACATCCATAGAGAAGGGAGGGGAGGGCTAGGGGGATGTTGGCCCGAAACCCGGAAGGGATAACAATCAAAATGTAAATAAGAAATACCAAGTTAATAAAGATTTAAAAAAAAAAAAAAAAAAAAAAAAAAAGAAAGAAAGGAAGGAGATGAGCTAGGACTTTAGAGGTCCTGACATGGACCCAACAGTCGCTTGGGTATGAATAGTACGGAAAGTGCTGGATTTGGGCAACATTGTGGAGGACTGGCAGACAGATCAGAGGAAGGATACTGAGATGGCTAGTCTCTGTTATCAGCTTGGTCATCCCCGTGAGGGATTAGCTGGATTAGGTTATTCAAGGAGAGGAGACTCCCACTGTGGGTGGGACCATTTCCTGGGCACCAAATGGAGGAGGTGACCTGGCACTTGCCATTCTCTTTTTCTTGACCGAGGAGTGCCCTATGAGCAGCTCCCTTCAGCTTCTGCCACTGTGACTTTCCTGGCGTGGTGGATTATAAACCTGAACCACAAGCCAGAACAACACCTTTCCTCGAGTTGATTTTGTCAGGGTGTTTTAAAACAGCAACAGGAGAGGGGACTGACACAGATCATGAAACGGATAGAGAAACCGAGGCTCTAGTTTGGGGCTTGAGAAGGTTTTGGAGCAGTGAGCTATTTATAAAGACGGTTCTGGAAGCCTGCAGGAAGTGCAGGTGCGCTTAGGTGGGAAAAAGAGAAAGTCAGGTTGCACTGAAGGGTGCTCTACAATTAATTCTGAACGCATCGATTTCACTCGGCTCATCTGCTGATTAAACGGAGATATCTAGTCAACTATCAAGGCAGGGAGGGTTATGGCTGGCCACCAGCGTCCAGTGGGCAACCAGAGCTTGTAGAACTTGTTGGGAGGGGCTGTGCATTGGTGGTTAAGAGCACAAAGCTAGGGTATCTGGATTCAAATCCTAACTCGACTCTTCACAGTAGAAACTTTACCGTTTCAGCCTGTGAAAGACACGGGCGCCATTAAGCATGTGTCATGTGCCATTAGGCCATATCTCACCGAAGGGCATGTGGATGTACCCAAGGCAGCAGAATCATAGAAGGGTGTTCTGTATGGTCTGGGAAGTGAGCTATGATAGTTGTGCTTTTGAGATTGAATGAATGAGATTATTAAGTATATAATGAGCAAGAGTAAAATAAAAAAAAAGATACCAAGCGACAGACAGACGGAAGGGTCGCAAAACGTCATCAAATCAGGGCCTTCCAAACATTCAGCAGAAAACAACTGGAGAGTGAAGGCAGTTGGCTGGAGCCCACAGTTGTGAGTCTCCTTGGGAGATGCTTCCGAGTACATAACAGCACCAGATGCAGATGGGCAACACTGAGAAACCAGACGCCTCACCCAGCAGAAAGCAGTGAGGGACGTCGAAGGAATCAGCCTGAGTTCCCCATTGAGCTTTTCCTCCGTGAAGGAGCTTCCTATGGCTGAACTTCTGGCCTTTCCCCACTGTAGGCACTCTTGTATCATGGGATAAGTAATAGCTTGGAAACGGGAATAATAGATCACCTTCCAGCGGCTCTCAAGGACATAATGTTTTTTTTCTCCGGGGGCTGTTTTTGCTCATGTCCTCCTTCTCCTTTGTAGAGTTGGGGGAGGGGCAGCTCATCCCCAGACAAAGGCACTTTGAGACAAACATGGCTGGGTCTGAAATAGATTTGAGGCCGAGCTGCCTTCATAGCCGCCTTCTCGGTGGGGCTGAAGTAACGCAATAGTTTACCAATATAAGGCACACTCCAAAAGGCTATACATGTGTTACAGTCAGAGTGGAAGTGTAAATTTTCGGGTCCTTTCTGTCAATTGTCCAATAGAGGCAGGGGTCTGGTGTTCTTTTCTCAAACTTGCTTGCTCCTTGCAGCTCTCCCTCACCCCCTCAAAAAGAGAAAGTACTTCCTTTCTGATGCGGGAAGCCTAATGGTGTACCCTTCTTCCAAACATAACCCTACCGTGTCCTCTTTGCTTTCTCTTCCTTCGTGGTACCCACTGTCCTCCCGCAAGTCACCTTAGGCCTGCTAACTTACTTCTGCATGTTCTGTCCGCCCTGCAGACAACTCCAGGAAGACAGGGCATTTTGATGACGTTGCTTAAGGCATCTTGGAAGGCTACCTGTGTCAGTAGGAACACAGGGTGTGGGTGGTTTCTTAGTATTTATTATCTTTCCTCTACTTCTTTCAGATCAGCCAGAGGACTCTCTGGGTCTTTCTAATGTTGTATGATGTTGATTTTTATCGAGGCGAACTCCATCATTGAAATGGATGTTGATAGAAAGCCTCTGAAGTCAGTTTCAGTTCTGATTTTGAAAGTGAATTCTGGGATTGACAGACGGCCTTCCGAAGTGACGGCCCCTCCACTCTGCTGGTTGGCCACGCCCCTTCCCTGTTAGTCTATGGGGTGCAGATTCTGATCACAGATTCCCTTTTTTCCCTCAGCGAACCTTGTTGATGAGAAGCATTAAGGGCCATGCAGGGTGGAAGTTGATACATGACCTAGTCAATCTATGACTTATGAGACCTATTGCAAAGTCCAAGGCACCGTATTGATTCTGCAGAATGGACTGGAAACTGACCTTCATCTCACCGAGCCCTCTCGCCAGCTCCGGTCCTGTTTATCCCCAACGGAGCACTTGCCTCACGCAGCTTCATTCTAAAATCATTAACTTTTATTTCCTTTTACATCCCGTCATGATTCTTTACCATACGTATGAAGAGTGGACAAATTGATGTCTTTATCTAGCACAAAAGCTTTGGTCCCGTCTCGATGTCAGCTTTTCAGAGGCCGTTAATTTTATCTGCTCTCGATTTGAGATGTTAGCACACAGGAGCGATTTCCTTAGGAAGTCGGGCATCCTATCAAAATAAAGTTTGTCTGAGCCTGGCGCTTCCTGCTCCCGGACAATACTTAGCGAACTTCGTTGCAAGGAGTATTTTAATATTGGGTTGTAATGATCACGATCCGAGGACCACTGTCTAATTTCTCACTGCGGTGGTACCAGGTAGCACATCATGGGTCCACCGTTGGCTGTGCAGTACGCGAGGGTAGAGGCAAGTTAAATATTCATTCCGGAGGCTATCTGGGAAGGAGCTCTGAGGTCTTGCTTTTATCTGCAGGCTGAGTGATAGGCTGGGACAGGACTTTCCTCATCAGCCATGCCCTTTGTTCTTGAAGTGCAGGTGTGGAGTAGACTTCCAGACAGCACCTGAGGAAAAAAAAAAAAAACCCAACCCGTTCCTGGATCCAATTCACTATCCGATCCACATAGCACGCTTCCAAATTCCAAGCAGGGTTTAGATCCCTGGAGGGCTGGTCGTTACGTTTTTTTTTTTAATTATAATTTAAAAATTTATATTCTAAATTGTAGGTGCAATTTCAAACTTATTTGACATTAAAATTCTAAAACCGTAGGATGGTCTGGCTGGAAGGAAATGATACGTTTCCTTCTACTGGAGAAGGCTTATTATGTGGGTAAGTGGAGGGGAAGGGGAGGGGTCTGAAAGCTTTTAGGACTTGCTTAGGCCAGAGCCTCTGGCACCTCTAGACAGAAAGATCAGTGCTCTTGAGCTTCATCACAGGTTTAGAGGCTGGTTTGGAGGTTTTTACTTGATTTTTTGGGGGGCTTCTATTTAAAGTAGAACATTGCAAGTGAATTCTTTTTTGTCAGAGGTGTTTCATATTCCCACAGCAGCTGTTCCAGCAGGGAAATGATCCTGTATGGCTGAGAAAAGAACACACTATCTATTATTATTATTATTATTATTATTATTATTATTATTATTATTATTATTATTATTGATTTGTGTGTGTGCATGTGTGTGTATGTGTGTATGACGTATGTGCTGGTTCTAGAACATGGCCAGAACTCAACATCACAAGTTGTTACAGAACTCAATCCTCCGAGAAAAGCAGCCACGACCTTTGTCAGATCAGCTGTCTTTGCTTGCAAGTGTCTACTAGCGTTGGCCTCTTGATCACTGAGATTCTCTCATAGAAGGGCAGGTGGGTAACTGAGATGCCAAATCTTTTAATTTCAGACTCCATTTTAGAGAACCTGGCCTGAGTTTGAACTCAGGTAAACTGACAGGCTGGTACCTAGCATGAGTTTCCAAGTTGCCCCTCAGCAAACCTGAGCCTAGCTTGGGTCTCTCCGCTAATCCTCAACAAGCCCTGCGTTTCCAGGTTATTCCCCAACAAACCTGCACCTCCAGGTTACAAGCCCGCCCCTACCTAACGACCACCAATGCAGAGGGGAGCAGAAATTAAGTTCATGATTGACTTCCAGCACCAGCCAATTATGTTAAAGGCTACAGCAGCTTTCCAATCAGATGCTTGCACACGGTACTCCCTGCTTGCTGTTTACTATAAAGCCTTGCCTGGACAGCCATTGGGGGCTCCCCTACAACTAAAACCACTCTGCCTGAGGGTCCTGTGTTCAGCGGGGAGGGGAGGTGGGGGGGGAGGTGCGAGCTAGCTCGAATAGAATAAAGACCCGGCTGTGAGTCACAGCAGATCAGCTCCTGTCTGGTTTTTTTTTGGGGGGGGGAGGGGGATCACTGACATTTCCCTGGCACAACATAACATAACCACTGGGTCGTCACCTGAGATCTCTTTTATTCATTGGATCTATTTGTATGCAGTTCTAACCTAATCGCATGTCGTGAAGCCTGGGGAGATGCTAGAGTATATCGGCTAGGGAAGTTAATTGGAGTGGGGCACCATCTACATGGTACGGTGATGTCATCAGCCATGCTAGGCCAACAGTTTCCTGAATGACAGCTTTGGGGTCACCCATGCTCCTGCAGGTAACCCCTCACCTATTCTCTCCATCTTATCTTTGGGGATGGAGTCTTCCCTGGAACCTGGAGCTCACTGATGTGGTTAGACTGGCTGACCAGCAAGCCCCAGCTCGGCCTCCTCGGTGGGATCCTAGGCTAATGCCACTATGTCTGGCTTTTTACGTCGTTCTGGAGGTCCAGATTCAGGTTCCCATTCATGGTCCTGAACAGCAAACATTTTAGCATTTCTCCGTCCCTGGATGGAGATATCGTCATCATCATCATCATCATCATCATCATCATCAATATTCAGTATTATTGAGACAGTATCTCATACACTGCAACTCAGGCAGGCCTAGAACTCACAATAATCCTCCTTTCTTGACCTCCCAAGTCTCTTGATTGCAGACATGAGATGGCCTGAGTCACTTTCTTGGGCTTCCTCATTCCGAACCGTTCTGTTGTTGGCTGGGTCTTCGCTGTTCTTAAGCTTAATTCACCTGAGGGGATGGAAAATTGAACCAAGCAACCGAAGAAGTATAGACGGGAAAAAAAAAATCAAATAAACATCACACCCCTTAAGGTAAAACAGAAAAGAATTCAAATCAAACCTTTTGGAAACAATGATTCCTTCAAAGTAAATGTCACTGCTGTTTCTAGTGTGTCACCGTTAGGTTCCTGACTGCGGGATCCATGGCGCTGGTGCAGTGTCAAACAGGAGAGGGTGGGGGTGGGGAGTCCCTTCCCTAGCTGATGCAGATACCGGTCTAGGCACGGATGCCACTGGAATATTTTCATTCACAGACAAACAAACGACCTCAAACATTATATGCAAAGTGAAAACCATCAGGGGAGGAAACGAAATCGAGGAGGGAAGGAGCGGTAATCTTGGTGACAGGAGGTGACAGTCAGCCCTGGGAATGTCTTATTTTAAACAGTTTCCAAGGTGGCAGGTTAAATAGCTCCATATGGAGCAGATGTGGGCAAAGCCCCGAGCACTCGGCAAACGAGGTTGCAATCATGGAGATGAGCCACTTGCCCCCTTTGCGCGCCCTTCACCGTACGCAGCTTGCTTTACAGTAATCGGTTCCTCGCTAGACCCATTTTCGCTAACCGAATGGTCCTCTTTCATTTGCGTCTGTGCCTACAAAGAATTCAGACCTCAGAAAGGACACCCGTTAGCGTCTCTCCCCAACATGGACGTCAAAGCCACGCCTATGATTTTAACAGTAGCTCAGGCGGTAGAAGACAAATGATTTAATCGATTAGGTAATGTCTCTCGAACTTTAAAGCCGGATTCTCATTCTCCCTGCTCTTTTATATTCACAGATGCAATCTATTCATTAAAGCAGGCTTAAATTTCTTTCAAATTTAAATTATATATAAAATATATGTTTGTGTGTATGTGTGTTTGTGTGTATATGTGTGTTGTGTTTCTGTGTGTGTGTTTGTGTGTTGTGTATGCTCGCATGTGTGTTTTTGTGTTGTGTGTGTCTTTGTTCTCTCTCTCTCTCTCTCTCTCTCTCTCTCTCTCTCTCTCTCTGTGTGTGTGTGTGTGTGTGTGTGTGTGTGAGTGCGGAGGTCAGAGGACAACTTTCGGGGGTCAGTGCTCTCCTACCATATGGGTCCTGGGGACCAAACACTGATCATCATTCTTGGCATCACACGCCTTTACCTGCTGAGCTATCTCAACAGCCCTAGTATGTATTTATTATGCATATTTTATGCATATATGTATATGTGCTTTAATCAAAGATGTTTTTGAAGCACTTTTCCTAGAGGTAATCAACACCAAGGGTTATTACTGTTTTATTTTATTTTTTTTTTTAAACTTTGACTTTGTGAGAAGAGTAACAGTCCAGGAGGGGCTGAATTCTGGGATGTGAAGTGTGGGTGTGGACAAAGGAAGCATTATTGGTCTTTGGAGGGTCTGCTGTGGGAGTGGTGCAGCTCATCTCCGAGGAACAGAATGTCAGTTACACCACTCAAATGGGTAAGGTAGTTTAGGCAGTAACTTTGTTTGTGAAAGTGCTTGCTGGGAGACCACGAGAACACACCCACGTTTGGTTCCTAAAATCCATTTTTAAAGACCCATGGGTGGTGTATGCTTATTATCCCAGAGCTGGGGAGGTGGAGACGGGAGGCCCTCTGGGGCTGCTGGACAGCAAGCCTAGTTGGAACGTCAAGCGAGATCCCAGAGACTGTATATCCAGTGAATGGCTCCTGGGGAAAGACACCCAAGGTTGCCCTCTGGCTTCCACATATACATGTGGTGCATGTGTATCTGCAGACACATATGCCCAAGCACATATTTACACACACACACACACACACACACACACACACACACACACACACACACACACAATGGGAAACATTTCCCATTTTGATCACAGAGATGCCAAGCAAGTAAGAAGAGAGAATCAAATGTAAGAGAGATTTGCCATTGCAGCCTTAAAGATGGAGGAGGAAGGAGGTGGCCAGCCGACGAGTGTTGGTACTCTACGAAGAGTGTTGCTACTCTACAGAGCCGGAAATAAGAAGGCTCAGAGCCTCAGCTCAAAGGAACCAAATGTTATCAGTCCATAGGAGCAGGGAAAAGGATCCTTCCGTACAGTTTCCTTATACGCTGGAGACACCCGAGTCAGACTTCTGGCCTATGATACTTCAGGTTTCTGTATTTTCTTTTTTTTTTTTTTTTTTTTTTTTTTTTTTTTTTTTTGTTCTTTTTTTTTCGGAGCTGGGGACCGAACCCAGGGCCTTGCGCTTCCTAGGCAAGCGCTCTACCACTGAGCTAAATCCCCAACCCCTAGGTTTCTGTATTTTCAATGAGTGGATAGAACAGTGGTTATGGAATGAAGGTGGACCCAGAAGCCACCTTTGAGTTGGGTCTGTTTCTGGTTTTAGAACGTCCTGGCATATGGAATAAGGCAGCGCCAAATCTCAAAACGCTCATTACTGTCAATGCAAGCAACGGTCAGGCTAGTTAAAATGGTGACTGAAAGGGCGCATTTAAAGAGGGATCAGCGTTGTATTCATTATCATAGAATCTAACTCTTCATTTCCAGACTGGCTTAGGAGGTCTGGGAAACAGTCTTTTTGTTGAGGTATTAAGTATTTACTTTTCTTTCTTTCCTTTTTTTTATTTTAGACTTCATGAGCGAAGCAGCCGTCTCTTTTTCTGGGTAAATGTCATATGTAAATACATCCCCTGTAATCACCAGACCTTGTTGAAGCAGTCAATCATCTGTCTTGGGAGAGCGATGTGCCCAACAATTAGGTCAAGTTTGTATCAGCTCGGCTTTTTCCCCCCGCCGTGGCTAATTGAAATTTCTGTGGGCCTTTAAGTGCATCTGCTGTTAGTTGAGCAGATTCTTCTCCTGGCTGTTCTTTTGGCTCCTGAGTGTCTCTTAGCCACTTCTCCCATGTGATGTGTATGTGTAGGGTCTTCCAGAGTGCTCAAAACCCTCAGTGTACTCAGGAGTCATCCAGATATGTAACAAGGGGAGTCGGTACTCTTGACTGGCTGCACCTGGTTCCTTGCAGGAGTTTACCTCACAGTACAATTTCCCTTCTTCAAAATAGGAGTTTTAGTTTTTAGAACATTAATGGTTCAGCGAGGTAGGGTCTGAGGTGGGCCTAGAGGAATCCATCTTTTTTTTGACCCATCCTCCAGTAGGTACCAGCTGTTTCCAGTTTGTACCTCAGTCTGTCAGACCCTCCCCTCCTCAGCCCTTTTGTGGATGGGATTATGTTCTTGCTAAATTCACAGGTTGAAACGCTAATCCCCCGGACATGGCTGTATCTGGAGACAGGGCCTTTAAGGAGGCAACCAGCATTAAATTTAGGGGAAGTCTGACCTCTTTTAGGTAAAAGCGTCACCACAGAGTTATGCACAGCTTAATGAATTCTTTTGATTCTTGCTTTCTGAATAACGGGGCTTATCAAACTCTCATAAAGCACCTTGGATCCTGGACCTGAAGCTTTAAAGAACCCTAATAACTAAATAAAATTTAAATACCATTAACACTCCCCATAATTATCACAAAGAGCCAGGGACGTTTTAAATGTCAACAAATCAAGTTGGCTGTTTTGTTCTGGATTTCGACTGAGATGTTAACAGACAGAAATCCAGTTAAAACCCCGCACGAAATAAGTTTTTTTGTTTTAATTTTTTTTTAAACCTCACATTGCTTAGCTCAGGAGGATATAAGTACAAGGGTGTGTTAGAGTATTTTATTAGCTTTTAGACCGAGAGTCAGCTTCGCGAATTACCTAATTATACTCAACCTCGGTGGCGTTGACATTCTGCAAAATCGCTACAGAGCAGGTTCTCATGTGGCACGTGTGCGCTGGGGCTTAATCTGACATTCACTCTGTTCTAATGTCTGGGTAATTTGGGAACTGCTGTAAATATAATTACCATGGGAGTGCAAAGTGTAATTCTTTTCTTAAATAAAAACCACTATACTCATACAGTATATATTGAAAAGGAGCTGAGAAAAGTGTATAAGGGAGTCCTCCCAAATAACAAAATGACTTCATTTATTCTCCATTAATTGTCATTTATTATCATCAGTGAGAAGGAAGAGGAGACGGCAAGGAGAAAATGGCGTGAGATGCTTGGGAATATCGGAAAGAGAAAGGAGTTTGATTCGAGTGGGAAAAGAGTTAATTTTTTTTTTTTTTTAAAATCGTGGGCTGTAAACTGTACTAATCAACCTTCAGTTCCACTAAAAGGAGGTGAAGAATGAAAAGTAAAATACTTTTGCATGTGTATGTGTGTGTATTTTGTGCATGAATGTGCATGTTCGTGTGGGGATACATGTGTGTTTGCTGGTGCATGCATGTGTGACTGTGTGTGGAAGAGGAAGTGGACATTGGAATGTCTTTCTCGATCACCCTCTACTGTATTCATTGGGGCAGGTCCCTGGCTGAGCCTGCAACTTGCCTCTTCCTGTCACTTTAGCTGGCCCAGCTTGTCCAATGGATCATTGCTTCCTATCTTCCAGCAGAGGAAGCCACCATATCTACCTGGCTTTTATTTGGGTTTTAGAGATCTGAACCCAAGTCCTTATGCCCACAGGGCAAGGATTTCTCTACTAAGCCACCTCTGAAGCACCAAGAAAACATATTTAAAAATCAACAAATGTGTACTGACCATTTATACTCCAGGCAACGATGACCGTTGAGCTCAGACGCGGCTGTGACAGGGTCGGTTACTCTGCACATCTCGCAGAGTGGAGAGCGCCAACGTAGACGAGGAAAAGAAAAGCAGGCAATAATCAAGCAGAGTCCGAATAAACAAAGCATCAGTATCGATTTCTAATCATAAGTGATTTGTAATCAGGCATTCTGAAGAGTTGCTTTATCACTTTGAAATTAGAAGATGTCCTAGGATCCGGGGATTTAGGGCCAGAGTGACTCGTAGATCACTTACAATCAAAGACTTATTGATAATTGCTCAGAGGAGATTTGAGGGCTCTCACAACACCAACAAAATGGTGTACGCGGCAACACAGACGCTACACAGCTTGGCTTAGCCCTTCCACAGTATTTTCACACTTATAGAGATATAAGAATATATTTTTTATTTGTCAGTAAAAAATAAAAATAATGCTGCACTTTAGGCTTTGTTTTGAGATGGAGTCTCATGTAGCCCAGGCTGTCCTCGAACTCAGTACTCAGCTGAAGATGACCTTCGCATGTGGGAAAGGTGTGATGTACACCATGGAACATGTACATGCCACACCCACAGAGGGGCAGCCTGGAGGGAATGGACTCAAACCGAGTATGAGTTCTTTTTGAGGTTCCCACACCCCTGGAGATTCTTACTGTGCATACAGATGGGGCCTGGAGCATATGTTGCTCAGCTCTGCAAGGGAGCAGGTGCTTGGGACTCTGTTAGCTTGTATGATGGCCCCCCTGCTGTGAACACAACTTAGAAGAGAGCTGAGGTTTGTAGTGTCACCAAGGGAAGGTGTAGAATGGGAAATACACCCTATGTATCTATCTATCTATCTATCTATCTATCTATCTATCTATCTATCTATCTATCTATCTATCTATCTACATATATAGTGTGTACATATGTTTTCGTGTTTGTGGGTGCATGTGTGAATGCCAAGACAAGTACATGTATTTGTGCACATGTGTGTGGAGGCCAGATGTTGCCACTGGGTACCTTCTTCAGTTGCTTCCAGTTTATCTTTGGAGGCAGTGGTTCTGAGCCTCGGAATGGGCTTCCTTGTGGAAATCTGCCCCGAGTCAGATAGCAACTGCTTGCGTGACCCAGTGACTCTTCTTCCCACTGTCTGGAGAGAGACAACCGCCCCTCCCCAACCCCATGGAGTTTTACCAGTTCCCACAGCACATGGCTGTCTGCACCTTGGCAGTCTGCTCACCATCGATGCAAGGACAGGAGCTGCCTGCTCTGTGACAATAGCTTACAGCTACTCACAGCCCCTGTGGGTGAGGGAGAAAAGTAGAGCCATGAGCAGGCAGGGGTCACTGTCATTCTTGAGAGACTGCAGACCTCAGTTATCAGATGAGTATTAGAACTTCTAAAAATACCTCTGTCTGGATGTCTCACCGGCCAATTAGATCAGAATAGCTGGGGATATGACTAGGGCATCGGTCTATCTTAAAGTCTTCACATGCGACTCTAATGTAGGGCTGGAGTTGCAAATTACTCTTTTAATATGCCCCAGTCTACCCACACGAGTCGCTGAAAGAGGTGATTAATTCTGAGGTGAACCAATAAAGAGATAACACAGCTCTAACTCAGAACAAAAACCCCCACCTCAGTCTGATGAAACAGAACAACAGCAAAACAACTACTTTTGGAGAAAAATATTGAAGATTATAATTCACTAGTGAATGAAAAATCAAGGACCTCATTAATATTTTTCCTTTAGAAAAGGTATTTTGCTTTTGGTTTTATTTATGTGTGTGCGTGTGAGCGCACATGTGCATGCAGGTGCCCACAGAGGCAGAGGAGGTGTAAAAATCCTTGGGGCTGGAATTACAGGCAGTCATGAGCCGCCCAGTGTGAGTCCTGGGAAGGGAACACCAGCCCTCAGTGAGAGCAACGGGATGCTTAACCGCTGAACCATCTCTCCAACCCCAGTCGCTGGTTTTCAAAATGAAACAGAAAGTAGCTTAAAACACGAACACGTGAAATGGAGATCATAAACAAAATCCTCCTTCAGTATGACTAAAGAAAAGGGAACAAAAAGCAGAGAGGGTAGAGAGATAATAAGAAAATAAATCATAGGTCTTTCCCTGAGGGGAAGAAAGACTTAAATCTAAAACTTAAAAAGGCTCTGTGGTGCCTGCACGGCACTGGAATTAAAGTGGATGGTATAAAAGCAGTATATCATGGGCTATTTGAGATAAGGACCGAGCTCTAAGGATGCTGCATATAGCCATTCTCTAAGGGAAAAAAAACCAACAACATTAGTTTAGAGAATGCAAGTTCAGTTGCTAAAGAGTTAGGACACCAATACGTCCTACATAGGTTATCTAGATATGGTGAGAAGATGGGGTCGTTTAAATAAGCAAGGCTAATGACCTGGAGAGAATTGTGTATCTGTATTATCAGCTCTACCTATCTATGTCATTGATATCTGTATCTATATTATCTATATCTAGACAGAAGGTCCCTGACTTACAATAGTTTGATTTATGAGTGTCCGCCCCATAATGTTGCAAAGTGGTAAATATTGGGTAGAAACTGTGCCTTAAGATTTAACACTGTCCCGGCTTGTGATGTGCTTGTACCGTATGTTGCCTCTATGCTGGGGGTGTGACAGTGAGCTGCAGCTAGAATCAGCAGGGAGCTCAGAAATGGTAACAAAAAACAGGCGACAGCTGACCACGTTGCTATGGGGTGATATTGGCAAGGTGCATTCAAGGCAATCTGGACTTAGTAATCTTTCCTTTTTCTTTTTGGAGTTTTGCGACATTGTCTCGCTCTGTAGCCCAAGCTGGCCTTTAGCTTGTGGTCTTCTTGTTTCTCTACCTTCTAGGAGTTGGGATTACAGTGTATACTGCCGCCCTTGCTGACTTACAAAACCTCAATTTACAGTAGACTTACTGAGACAAAAGCACAATGACAAACTGAGGGACACGTACACGCATGGGCATTTACTATATATAATAAGGATATACATTATGGGGCTAGGAAGGTAGTGTAGCCAATAAGAACATTTACTACTCTTGCGGAGGCTTCTGCTTCCAGTATAAACCTCAGACCGGGGGCATCAGCGCAGCTCGTGGCTGCAGTAGGAAGACACGTGTCCACATGAACCTTGGGCTTCAATTCAGCCTGGAGCCGCTGACCACAGATAGCAAAGTGGCCTGCAGGACAAGCACAGACTGTAGAGATATCTTCTGTGGAGGTCCAATCCAGAGAATGGATTTCAATAAAACCCCAAAAGAAGTGAGCGTGAGGTTTGAGGGGGAAGAACCCCAGTTTACCGCAGTGGTTCTCAACCCGTGGGCCGCGACCCCTCGCACAGGGGTTGCTTGACAGATATCCCGCGGATCAGATATTTACATTATGGTTCATCACAGTAGCAAAATTACAGTTATGAAGTAGCAACAAAAATAATCTTATGGTTGGGGGTCACCACAACATGAAGAGCTGTACTAAAGGGCTGTAGGATTAGGAAGGTTGAGAACCAACCACGGCCCTAGAGTTCTGTCCTGTTGGAAGTGAGGAGCTCGTCTCATAGCAACAGGCAGGGGTAAATGTATGTATTTCCAGCTCACTCTCGGAGACCCTAGTGGACAAGCAGAGTGTCCTAAGTAGCAGCACGGATGTTTAATCTTGATTTCTACATGAACTTCTGTCATAGCTGTTAGGAATTGATATGCAGCCAACAATTATGCTAACACGTGAGGTTACTAATCTAATGTATATATGCGAGTGTGGTAGAGTGGAAAAGACTATGAAAAACCGAACTTGCCAGAAAGAGTAAAAAGCTAGAGGGACACAGAAGGTGCAAATAATTATTAAATTATAAGAATAATTAATTTATTAAAATTTAATAATTAAATTACAAGATTAAACTATAAGAATAAAACGTTCAGGACTGAACGGATGACTCAGTAGTTAAGAGCACACATTATTCCTGCAGAGGACCTGAGTTTGGTTCCCAGAACCTATGTCATGTGACTCAGAACCAGTCAGCTCCAGAGGATCCAATGCCTTTGGCTTCTCCAGGCACCTGGACTTGAACACAAACCAGCTTGTGCACGTGTGTATAATACGCATAATTAAAAATAAAATCTAAAAGAATAAAAACCAAGGACATTAATTATTACAATACATAAAAATGTAGAAAGAATTTCTGTAACAGATTAGAAACTCTCTGGGTTAGGATGCAAGATGCACAAATAAAACTAATTATTAGACTATTCGAAGCAGTAGGGTTTAAGCTGGGAGTGGAGGCTAGTGTCTGTAATTTCAGCATATGGAGGTTGGGCTGAGGTAGGACGGTTGTCATGTTTTCAAGGTCAGTCAGGGATACAAGGTGAGACCTATCTCAACCAAACCAAACCAACCAACCCAACCCAACCCAACCCAACCCAACCAACCACCCAACCAACCAACTCAACCCAAACCAACCAACCAACCAACCAATCAAACCCAACCCTAACCAACCAACCCACCCAACCAACCAACCAACGCAACACAACCCAAACCAAACCAACCAACCAACCAACCAAACCAAACCAACCAACCAACCCAACACAACCCAAACCAACCCAACCCAACCCAACCCAAACAAACCACCCAACCAACCAACCAACCCAACCCAACCCAACCCAACCCAACCCAACCCAACCCAACCCAACCCAAACCAAATCAAACCAGCCAACCAAAACCAGTAGGGTTCAAATGTACCAAGCACATGACAAAACCAAAATATGTAAATGACTTGGATCAAGTAAAATGATAGGGGTAGGTTCTTTAAAAAGGTTTTAATTAGCAGACACAGATACACACTTATACACATACATACTCACACACATATACGCTCACACACACATACATAAACTCACACACACTCATCCCCACAGTCAAACACACACTCTCACACACTCTTACACACACGCGCACACATTCACACAGTCACACACTCAAACACACTCAACTCACGATACATACACATTCACACAGTAAAACACACACACACACTCACTCTTACACTCACACATACTCATGATACACATTCACACAGTCACACACACACACACTCATGCACATACATTCACACAGTCACACACACTCTCACACACAGTCCTACATTCATACACACACTCTCAACTCACAATACATACACACTTACACACACACTCATGCATACACATTTACACAGTCACACACACATTCTCACACACAGTCCTACACTCACACACACTCTTACTCATACACAGTCACATATACACACATACACACTCATACACATACACACTCACATGTACTCTCACACTCACACATATATACATACACACTCACACATATACATTCACACAGGCACACACAGTATCACACTCACATACATACTCTCATTCATACACAGTCATATACTTACAAATATACACACTCACACAGTCTCACACTCACACACATTCTCTCTCACTCATACACAGTCACACACTCACATACACACACACATACATACACACATATACATTCACACTGTCACATACACACACTCACACACATACATATACTCACAATAAACAGTCACATGGACACTCACAGTCACACACACACACACAGTCTCACAGGTACACAGTCACACACAACTCAAACACAGACACACAGACACACACACACACACACACACACTCCCACTCCCACACATGCTCTTATGTATACGTGTTTGTCCCTGTGTCTCTGTGTGTGTGTATGTGTGTGTGCATGTGCGTGTGCGTGTGCGTGTGTGTGTGTGTGTGCAGATGCCCTCAGAAACCAGAAGAGGGGTCAGATCACTTGAGCAGTACAGCATGACATAAGGAATTAAACCCGGGTCTTCTGGAAGAGCAGCAAAACCTCTCACCCCCCGAACCAGCACATACTAATTGTAAGAGACAGTGGGTTACTTATGACTTTTTCATAATACGCACAGTACACTTTGCTCACAATCACCCCCACTTCCCTCACAGCGTCCCCTTCTCTCTTGTCTGTCCCCATCCTCTTCCCCTTAGTAGCAGGTTTTAATGTAACTTATTAAAAAACTATTAATAAGAAATTCAATAAAAACCCAGGCTACTTTACACTTAAATTAGGCAACTATGAGCTCAGAGCGATATGTTCTTAAAAACACCTCAGTCTGTGTACAATGAGCAAGCAATATTTTTTTGGCTTCCCAGGCATGTGTATGTAATTGTAAAACGTGAGTAAGATCACAGCGCATTAACGTTTAGAGACTGCAGATCACATTTCTAATTGTGGCCAATAAAAATAGAAATCAATATAATTACTGTAAAATCTTAGCTAGTTTTAATTTAAAAACAGCTTCGATTAAAGTAGAAATTTAAAATATCACAAATTGTCTAGGTAGGAACGTGCCAAGAGATTAGCTTACGTGGAAGCTCCTGTGACAGTTATTGTTTTGTTCAGAGAAAAATTATTACAATTAAAAGAATCTCCCCATAACAGAGATCGCGGCCATTTAATTTAATGAAAAGTACAGGATCATATGCTGAGAGAGTGAAGGCAGTAATAAGAATAAAAGGTTAAAGAAACAGCCAGGTAGGGTGGCTCTTTAATCGTAGCCCTCGGAAGGCAGAGGCTGGCCGCTCTCTTTGAGTCTGACGCCAGCCTGGTCTACAGAGGGAGTTCCAGGACAGCCAGGGCTACACAGAGAAATCCTGTCTTGAAAAACAGAACAAAACGCATTGAAAGAACACCTTTGGAAAAAGATAAATATACTTTCCACACCCAGAGCATGTCAAACACAGAGGCGAATGCTAGCAGCAAACCATTGAACTGAGAACGGGGTCCCCATTGGAGGAGTTAGAGAAAGGACTGAAGGAGCTGAAGGGGCTTGAGACCCATGAGAACAACACCAACCAACCAGAACTCCCAGGGACTAAACCACCATCCAAAGACTACACATGGACTGACCCATGGCTCCAGCTGCATGTGTAGCAGAGGATGGCCTTGTTGGGCACCAATGGAAGGAGAAGCCCTTGATCCTGCCAAGGGTGGACCCCCCAGTGTAGGGGAATATTGGGGGTCAGAAAGGGGGGTTGGTTGGGGAGGGGCAACACCCTTATAGAAGGGGAGGGGGATGAGATAGGGGGCTTATGTCTGGGAAACTGGGAAAGGGATAATATTTGAAATGTAAATAAAAATTCAATTAAAAAAAAAGACTAAAAAATATGGGCTCTTAGAGAAAGTAGAGTGTGTGTGTGTGTGTGTGTGTGTGTGTGTGTGTGTGTGTGTGTGTGTGTGTGACACAGAGAGAGAGAGAGAGAGAGAGAGAGAGAGAGAGATCTATGAGATGTGTCACCCATGTACCCATGTCCTGGCAGGTCTTCCCCTTAGCTAACCCTAGAAGCCCTCCCACTGCCCCCAGAGGTATATGTTATTAATGTTATTAATCTCCTGGGTTCTTCTCAAATTAAGTTGCCAGTTGGAACTAGTCATTGTACATATGCTGAAAAAAGTAAACAATTTGTAAGAGAATATTGTGTGTATTCCTTCTGAGGATCATATTTTATTGATAGCCAGTGTCTTGCTTATTTCATTTTTATGAGCGTATTTATTTTACCAACATCTATTTTGCAAGGACTCTGCTTCCATCAGTGTTTGTACTCAAACTTACATGTGACACCTTTCTTTATAGTCCCAAGGTCTGATGACATGTTTTATTTTCTATCACCATCTCTTTCTCTGAGACAGGGTCTTACTCTGTGGTCCAGGTGGGTCTGGAACTCACTAGATATCACTAGTTATCACTGGATAACCCAGAATGGCCTCAAATTTGGCAATCTTGCTACTTAACCCTAGTAGTGGGATTACAGGTGTGAACCATCACATTCATTTCTACATTAAAAAGTATGTGTGTGTGTTTGTGTGTGTGTGTGTGTGTGTGTGTAAAACGTGTGGGTATGAATGAGAGATGTGCGTGTTTGTGTGTAAGGTGTACGTGATGTGCATATGTGTGTTATGTGTGTGATGTCTGTGTGCATATGCATGTAATGTGTATGTATGAGTGTAACGTGTGTAAGATGCATATGTGTGATGTGTATATGTATGGATGATGTGTATATGTGCATGCATGTGTGTATGGTATGTATTTGTATGATGTTTGTGTATGTGTGTGTATGGTGTGTATTTGTATGATGTTTGTATATGTATGTGTGTAGTGTGTGCACTTGTATGAGGTTTGTATGTGCATTTGTGCATGTTCCATAGCATGAATGTGGAGACCAGAGGACCCCCTCTAGAGTCTTTTCTCTTTGTGCCTTTATAAGGGTTTCAAGGATTGAACTCAGGGTGCCAGGCTTGTATTACAAGTGCCTTTACCTTCTGAGCCATCGTGCCAGCTCCAGTTCTCTCTGTGGCAACAAAAGAGGTTTGTGACGTAGTTCTGGAAGGCAGTGTCTAGCTTCACACATCCAGGAAATACTCACCTAACAAAGGCAGTGTGCGTGCGTGCGTGTGTGCGTGCGTGTGTGTGTGATGTTTCTTTTTCTGGGCACAGGGTGGCTTTCCTGTGATGTCTAATGGTCCAGATAGAAACAAAAATGAGAACAGCCTTCTTTAAAGACAACTTGCCCTAAGCATTATGGGTAGTTCAAATGTTCGCAGAGAGAGTCTTGCTGAACTGGTTGAGACCTATTTCTTAGTGCTAGGAGAAAATTCATTTTTGGGACTAGATTAGGAATGAAAAAGGCATTAAGGGATCTTCAATTTTGTCCCGAGAACCTTAACAACAACTGCATATACATGAACAACCTCTTGGCAGTGGAAGCCAGCATCTTACCTTGGAGGCTCCTGGGAAGCGATTTAAAGCTGGTGCTGCTAGCTCGTAGTTTTGAAATAGACTTAGAAAGTCTCTAGATTCAAAGGCCAGGGATTCGGGCTAAACAGCGTCTGAGAGAAACAACCAGCCTTGAGTATTATTAGCTAAGAATTGTTACTTTGGGGTTGGGGATTTAGCTCAGTGGTAAGCGCTTGCCTAGGAAGCGCAAGGCCCTGGGTTCGGTCCCCAGCTCCGAAAAAAAGAACCAAAAAAAAAAAAAAAAAGAATTGTTACTTCGCTGTGCGTGTGCCTCCACTTCTCACCTACATTCTCAGGTTTATACCTACTATCAAGGCTTCTCACACTAGGTCAAGGTCTGAGGCCTAAACATGTATACAACCTTCCTGCCAGGACTTGCACACCCCCAAAGCAAGCTTTTATCAACTTTGTGGTGTAGGTTGACATGCGAGAGACAGACTGTGTCTAGGAGTGTCCACGCTTTGCGGCTGAAGTGCGGTTTACTTTTATTGGTTGCTGGAGACTGAGTAATATGTACGCTTTTCTCAGGTGATGGTCAGGATGCTCCAAGTCTGCTAGAAAGAGAGCGGGTATAGTGTACGCCTTACATTTCAAGCTAGCACCCAGCTTTCCTTACACAGGAAAGCTCACTATTCGATAATTTTTAATTTTAAAATTGCAAGGATTAGGACCAATTGATAGTAATTTGTGGGCTTTTGATTTTTGCTTCCTCGAAAGCAAGAGGTTTAAAACAACCTAGGCCCTCGCTACAGTTTTGTTTAGTTTTTCATATTGACGAGACTTCATAGGTGTAGCCTCTCTGACACGTCTGGAAGCAGCAATCTTACAGCAAACTTCCCTCTGGTTCTTAAATCCTTTCTGCTTCTTCCTCCAGCAATGATCCCCGAGCCTTAGCAGCAGAAATTGTGTTGTAGATGTATCAGTGGGACTGACACACAAACACGCAGGGGGCTCGGTTTGAGGGGCCTAAACCCTAGACAATGAGCTATAGGCAGCTGGGGAATGCTGAGAGTTGGAGAAATAATTAATCTTACCAGCCTGCCGACTGGTTAGCCAATACAACATGGTTGGCACCAAAACTACAGACATGCAAGTGACATTATGTGGTCTGAGCAGATTGTATTTACACACACACACACACACACACACACACACACACACACACACACACAAAATGTTTATCTATCACCTATCTCTCTATCATCTATCTATCTTATTTATATCTATCAATCATCTAGCTACCTATCATCTGTCTATCATCTATCAATCATCTATATATCTATATCTATCTACTTGCCTACCTACCTATCTATCATCTATCTATCTATCTATCTATCTATCTATCTATCTATCTATCTATCTATCTATCTATTCATCCATCCATCTATCTACCTATCTGTCATCTCTCTCACCTGTGTGTCTATTTATCTATCTACCTATCATCTACCAATCATCTATCATCTATCCTATCTCTCTCTCTCTCTCTCTCTCTCTCTCTCTCTCTCTCTCTCTCTCCATCCATCCATCTACCTACCTACCTACCTACCTACCTACCTACCTACCTACCTACCTGTCATCTCTCCACCTATCACCTGTGTGTCTCTCTATCTATCTACCTACTTACCTACCTTCCTACCTATCAAGAATTTGAGAGGGAGAGCAGGGGCTGGGCTGTATGATAAGGACTGGATGGAGGAAAAGGAAGGGAGAAAATAATTATGACATAAAAACATTAGAAAAAACACCTCAGCCTATGTAAAAAGGACAAAGTGGGACTGGGAAATGACTCAGTGACGATGTACTTGCCACATAGGTACAGGACCCACGTTTGGACCCTAAGCACCCACGTAAAGAGCTATGAGTGGTTGTGCTGCTAGATCCCTGTTATTTTGACACTGAAGAGGCAGAGATGGTTGGATCCCTGGGGCCTGCTGGTCAGTCAGTCTATCCAGTGAATGAGTTCCAGGTTCAGGTTCAGTTCAGGTCAGAAACACTGTCTCAGAAAATACGGTAGAGAGTGACGTGAGGAAGGCACCAGTGTTGAGCTCTGGTATTCAAGTGCGTGCCTACGTCCGTGCACACAGACACACAGAGGCACACACAGGATGCACGGGTTACTCCATCAGTTGTCAATGCCGGGTGAGCTAAATGTGTTTGAATTTTGCACTGTATTTGTGATTTTTATTCTTCCGCACTTATCGACAGAAAAGCCTGGTCCCATTGAACCTTCGGCTCTGTAACTTAAACCTCGAATTATGACAGATAGAATTATCTGAATTGCTACACTGCTTTTATCACGAAGCCTCACTTCCCTTTGCAGCGGGATAGAGACCATTCAGAGTGTTATTTATTATTTAAGAGATGTAACAGGCAAGAAAAAGCATACAAACCAATACGTATATTTTTAGGTGATTAAATGAGAAGTAAACACTAAACCCAAGTGTTTGATAGGCCAAGGAGCCATGTACAATGAGCTACGACAAGCGCTAGATTCTATTCCTGCTTTACACCAGTAACATCCATGTAGCCCAGTTTTAAACTCTGTGGAATGCTTTATAATTCTTTAAGCTGTTTTAGTCTCTCATCCTGCTTCTGCCTTGGGAAAAGACATTTGGTTGCTTAGCATCTGTATAAAACCGTCATAAATATCTGTTTTTTTTTTTCCCAGCAGAGGGGTATTAATGAGAGTTTATGGGGTGCATTCCTGGATGTATAAAAAGACTGCTCTTTGAAGTAGTGGAGATCGAACCTCGGACGTCCTGTATTCTAGACAAATGCTCTGTCGCTGGGCTACACCCACAGCCATCTTGAGGGTCGTGGTGAGGGTTTAGGACTTGATCTGATAAGAGGGCTGGAGGCTCCAAGGAGCTGCTGAAGAAGCCAGCATTGAAAGTGTGTATAATTTCACGCTCATAGATCGTAGAATCTATCTCGGGGTTACACTCATCTGGGAATGTTCTCATTTCTACCCTCGATCTAGCTCTCTCCTTTCTTCCCTCGTACACCCAGGTACATCTTAGTTCAACGTCAGTTCTGAGTCCAGGCCAGCTTCCTGATTCAGCTGCTTTTCATCCTGTTTTCCTGGAAAAAAAAATTCCAATTACCGTTTCAACTTAGTTTTTTGTTTTATTCAAATTTATACCTGGATTGTCTTAATTCTTCCCATCACCACCTTCCCCCCAACAATCATGTTCATTGGGGGTTCAATCTTGGCAGGACCAAGGGCTTCCCCTTCCACTGGTGCTCTTACTAGGCTATTCATTGCTACCTATGAGGTCAGAGTCCAGGGTCAGTCCATGTATAGTCTTTGGGTAGTGGCTTAGTCCCTGGAAGCTCTGGTTGCTTGGCATTGTTGTTCATATGGGGTCTCGAGGCCCTTCAAGCTCTTCTAGTCCTTTCTCTGATTCCCTCAACAGGGGTCCCGTTCTCAGTTCAGTGGTTTGCTGCTGGCATTCGCCTATGTATTTGTTGTATTCTGGGTGTGTCTCTCAGGAGAGATCTACATCCGGTTCCTGTCGGCCTGCACCTCTTTGCTTTACAGTTTCTATTTCTGATAATATGTGCACGAGTGCACACACACACACACACACACACACACACACACACACACACCACAAATCCGTGAATGAAGGAAAACATGAAAACCTGATTTTTTTTTCACTTTTAGTTTGGCTTAGTATGGTGTTCTCCAGTTGTATCCTCTCATTTTCTAGCAAATGACAAACTTTCATTCTTTACAGGTGAATAAAACTCCATTGTATTATCTATCTATCTATCTATCTATCTATCTATCTATCTATCTATCTATCATCTATCTTATTGATATATCATCATCTATCTATATCACAATTTCCTTTTCAATTCATCTGTTAACAGACACCCAGGCTAATTCCATAGCTTTACTATTCACATTGCTTAGCCTGGGTAACCAATCTTTGGTCTTTCTTGCCTTAGGCAATAGCAAAGGCAGTCTCTCGCTGTCTCTCTGTCCCTCTCTGTCTCTGTCCCTCCCTCCCTCCTGTACTAGAGGTTAAACCCAGGGCCTCATGCATGGTAGACAAGTGCTATATACTGAACTATACATAGCCTTAGCTCTTTTGAAAAATTTTTATTTTGAGGTAGGGTCTTCCTAAGTTGATTGGGCTGGCCTTGAACTTGTGATGCTCACGCCCCAGCCCTCCAAGTAGCAGGGATGAGAGATAGGTGCTGCCACATAGACTACATCATCTCTTCTAGTTCCCTGTTATGTTTTGAATGTGAAATGTTCCCCAGTAGACATGGTTTTGAATATGAGGTACCCACCTGATGGTGCTGTCTTGGAAGGTTGTGGAAGCCACAGAAAGTCGGACTTCGCTGGAGGAAGTGGGCATTTGGGTTCACAATGTCATATTCTCTTTGCTGTCAGAAGGTTAACTGTTATACATCTTTATTTCCTGATGTCTTTCTAATAGATACCTACCTCCCATTCCCTCTGACCCCAAATCTCTCTTCGTTCCACCACCAGTAAATTCTTTAGTACTGAACCCTACTGACTGCTATTCTGCTCTCTTTAGCTGGGGTGGTAGCACCTGTCAGTGGACTATGGGTTTCTGGTTGCAATAGGTTTAGATTTCCGTTTCCTGTGTAGTTTCCTCTTAGGTGTTCTCTCATCGCCTCAGCTGATTCCACGAAGCTGCAGTTGTCTTTGTAGAGTTTTACATGTTTGTCAGATTTCTGTTCTGACTTTTTCCTTTTTTTCTCTTTGATGGTCTCTTTTTAGGCAATTTGACTATTTTCTGGGGTGTAACGAACATCTACGTGCTCCTGATTCCCAAATCACTGTCTTAGCACTGAGTCCTTGAGTCCCGGGCCAAATTCACTTGTCATCTCAGTGTGGCATTCCACAGAGAGTCTGAATAGTGTCTAAAATAGGATCTGTGCTCTTTGCCTGCTGCCTCTTGGCGTCCTCACAGATCTTCCATCTATGTTATGCAAATATCATCCACCAAGCTTTTCAAGACAGAAAACTGGAAATCACGACCTACCTGTTTTTCTTTTATCTTCCAGCACCCGAATTCAATCATATATTAATTTTGGTTTTATTTTCTGACTCTTAAGTATCTTAAAAGTGTACCCAGATCTCTCTCTCTCTCTCTCTCTCTCTCTCTCTCTCTCTCTCTCTCTCTCTCTCTCTCTTTCCTCTCTCATTTTTTCATCGACAATGGAAAAATGTATTTCCTTCCTAAAAGCCCTGTCTTGACATTTGATCCTACTTTTTGCTTCTTGATTCTTTTTGTCAAGTATAAGGCTAACTGGAGCCATGGCTTCACTCAGCCTGTCTTTGAACTTGGCCCCCTTCAGAGCAGACTATCTAAAACTCAAATATAATTATAAACTAATTTGCTTTAAACCGTTCTAGCTGTTGCATGCAAAATGAAGTTCACATTTTTCACAAGGGCTTATAGGGTATTTGAGAATGATCATTGCTTCTCTCTAGCCTTGAATTTTATTACTAGATTCTAACTATGTGGGAGTGTTCTTTAAAACATGAAGATTCTCCATGCTCAAAGTTGGAAATGTGGTTTGGATGTTCCCTCCCTTAAAATGTGTGTTTATATTTATTTATTGAATGTGTGTGTGTGTGTGTGTGTGTGTGTGTGTGTGTGTGTGTGTGTGTCACAGTGCACACGTAGTCAGACGACAACTTGAAACTCTCTATCATGTGGGTTCAGGGGGTTGAACCCAGGTCTTCAGGCTTGATAATGACGTTCTTTACCCACTGAGCCATCTTGTTGGCTCTTTCTTCTGGTGCTGGCAATTGAGTTGACAGCCATGTGTAGAAGCTCTCTCCCAATAAGCTACCATACCCTGCCGATATGGGTTCTGATATGGAATCTTTTGGTTCCTTAAAGGCAACAACCAAACATAGTTTAGCTCTGCACAAGATTCTCTTGTTCCTTCCCACGGATAGCAAAAGAGACACTTAAAGCATTGCTGCAGTATCTTTGAGTCTGCCAATTTAATGACAAATCACTGGCCATGAAAACGAGTAAGGGAAAGTAACCCGCCCTAAAGACGGTGTAGCCAATAGAGCCAGACGCAGACATGGGCAGGATGGTACGGCAACTATTCTAAAGTGGACCCGATCAATGTTAATGGATGAAGAAAAGAGGGCGTTTGACATGCATCGTCAGGCTGGAGATTTTAGTAGAAACAGAGACGTTGTAAAGTCAAACGGTGCCTGGGAAAGAAGAGGATGACGTCGGGCAGGGCCGAGGATGAACGGTTTTATCAGTTCATGCAATGCACGGTGGCTGAGGAACGAACCCGTGAATCTGAACGGAGATCCATGTAAAATTTCCACGCTGAGGTGCAAATAAAAGAGAGGCTGGGGGAAATAACAGAGCACCCACGTGCTTTAGTATTATACATCAAATGAGCTAAAATATATGCAATTTAGATTCGGGGTTGGGGGGGGACAAGGGAGGAAGAAATGTATCAAGGACACAATGGTAGAAAAAATTTAAAAACGAATGGAAAATGTTGAGTCACAAATGTAAGAAGCTCAGAAATCCCCAGCTAAATGAAAGCACAAATTACCTCTCTTTCTCTCTCTCTCATTAGAATCAAACCGAACATTAAGAGAATGCTGTTCTCTTCCTGAACAAACCAGACAATACTGTTAGCCAAACATCAAGAAGATATTTTAAAGACAAAGGAAAGGGGGCTGATTCCACTGGTAAGAGTTGTATCTTTCTAATCAGAAATTTTAGAGGCCAAAAGAATTGAGTAATTAAATACAATTATTATATGCATTGATATTTGTCTCCAATATTGACTTGAGGACTCAATTCCCACTGTCTTATGTGACTTTTTGGGATAATTCTTATATGTATTGATAGAGTCCATGCTTCTTCTCGTAAGTGATATTCTAGGCACATTTTGTTCGTTTCCTCTCTTCTTCTTTTGACAGTGAAACCAGGTAGTTTATTTTATTAATATCTACTATCAAAACATTGCATTAGACGCAATACCCAACAAGGCAGTTTTGCACAGATCCAGGCTACTAGACACTCATTTCCAGCCATTTAAGTCAGAATTTGTAAATGTAGCACTAAAATAGTTTGGGATCTTTGGGATCTAATGATTCACTTAATATATTAATTATTTATACACTTTACAACCCAATATCAGTTCTTCCTCTTCCCCTGGTACCCCCTCATGCAAGTCCTCCCCCCTGTACACCCCCCCCCCGCCAGTTAGAGCATCAAGCACCTTTACCTTCTGTGTTACCTCCCTGGCCTCTAACATTACCCAATTCTCTACAAAGACCTTGCTTTTTGTAACATCCCTCAGTCAGAATCTCTTCAATTTGTGACAGTTAAACACACACATATATATGTGCATATATACAGATCCTTATTTAAATACAAATTCATATATATATATAATTTTCCTATTATGCAATATATTTATAAGAAATTATTCTTATTCTAGGCTTGACAGTATATGCAGACTTGAGTGATGCTACCTTGGTTATTTTTTTTTATCCAGTCTTTAGTATAAGATCTAGGAAATGTATTATGAAAGAGAAAAATATATAATCAGGAAACACAGATCACTCCAGTATAAACTCCACAGGTTCTCATTTATCTCTCTCTCTTTTTTTTCCCTCTCACACAAAATGTCTTGTTTCCCAGTGACACCTAAGTCATTTTATTTTTGAGACAAAGTTTTACTGTGTAGTCTTGGCCAACTTAGAATTTGCTACGTGGACCAGATTGGCCGCTAACTCACAAGATCAACCTGCCTCTGCCCCCTGAGGGCTAGATAAAAGGTGTGTGGTACTATGCAAGACTTAAAAAAATTATTTGGCTTCACCTATGGCTCGAATACAAAAATTTCAGAATAATAATTCTACCGCCACCACCACCAGTGTGTCTAAAAGGAGGATCCCATATTCTATGGAGTGGGGTTATCTGACCACTGGCTGTGCCATGTTTGTGTCCTGAGCCAGGAACAGAGGCGGGAAATCCTTCTAAGGAGAAAAGAACAAAACCTCAGTAATAATCAGAAAGTACAGGGAAGACTTACAAAGTGTAAATTGAATATTACTTTAAGCGCTGTCATTGCTTAATATAGAACCCGTCTTCTCATCTCTAAATTGTCAATGATAAAATAGCCCCACAGACGACGTCCGTGAATGTAACCACCTAAGGGAATGCTCTCAAGTGCCAGATGTTTCATTACTGCCGTGTATTTTTGTAAAATGGAAATTCATTGATTGCCATCCGATGGAAATTAGAAAGGAAATCAACAATTTAAAATCATCTCATCATTTTTATCCGATATTTAAAAACACATAATATATACAAACTTGTATCCATTTAAATATAGATACATGTGACTATGCCTGAGATTTTGCCAAACACTTGATTTGCAATATACACAAAAGTTACGAGTGTTGTTGAGCACAGTGGCACAAGTCCGTAATCCCAAAACTTGGGAGGCAGAACCAGGAAGAGTAGAAGCTCAATGCAAGCCTTGAGTGTCTAGTGAGTTCAAGGACTCCACGAGACCCTGTCTCCAAATGGAAATAAAAATTACATTCATTTCTATGGCTTATCTCTAGTTCTCTTAACAAACAAAGATATGACATAGGCCTTCATCACGGGTTGTAAATGAACTTGTGAAAGAAATGAAAGAGAATGTCCGTTTGGATTTTTCTTAAAAACGACTGTCTCAACGGTGGGGGGTGTAGAAGTCTAGTGACTGATATTTATAGATGAGTTCAAAGCATCGCTAGTTAATTATCAGGTTTCTTTATCTTGCCCTGTGGATTTGCTCTGCCATCTAGGACTCCCATTTCTACCAGAAGGAGGACTCTATTGAGTCTTTCTTGGCCGTAGTAAGTATATGAAGTAGGATTTCTTGAGCTAGTAAGAGCTCACTTCCTGTGTATCAGGAAGTGTCATAAGGCTTCCCACACTCAGCTGAGAGTTTGTAATACTGCCTGTAACCCACTGTCCTGTGTGCTGAGCCTCTGCTTTATAAAGAGTAGAGAATTTCGAACATTTCTGAGTCTGTACAAGCGCACATGGTCTTCCCGATGTCTAGGAGTGTGTTTGACCTTTTCAATACTGTTGGACACGCTATTCCCTAGCTTCTCTTTCTTTCTTTCTGTTTCGCTTTATCTATCTATCTATCTATCTATCTATCTATCTATCTATCTATCTATCATCTATCTATGTATCTATGTATCTATGTATCTATCTATCTATAATCTATCATCTATCTATGTATCTATGTATCTATCTATGTATCTATCTATCTATAATCTATCTATCATCTATGTATCTATGTATCTATGTATCTATCATCTATCTATCTATCATCTATCTATGTATCTATCTATCATCTATCTATCTATCTATCTATCTATCTATCCTATCTATCTTTCTTTCTTAAGTGTTTATTTTTTAATTATTATTTTAAGTGTGTGTGTGTGTGTGTGTGTGTGTGTGTGTGTGTGGGACAGAGAGAGAGAGAGAGAGAGAGAGAGAGAGAGAGAGAGAGAGAGAGAGGAGGAGGGAAGAACAAGGGAAGGCAGAGGCATCTGATTCTCCAGAGCAGAAGTTACAGGTGGTTGTGAACATGGGCATGGAGAGCTGAAGCAGGCTTTCCCCAGAAGCAGCCTGTGCTCCCTCCTGCCCAGCGCTCCAGCCCCTGGCATTTCCTTTTAAGCTTTACTATTAAGCAGCTGTTTCTCTCGACTGCTACCTTCTACCTCGGTCACCCATGATGTCATTCAACTGTTCCCACACACGTGTCCCTTTCTCTATCTCCTTGGTAAGTTCTTGTTCGTGTCAAACTAAAAGACAGGCTCATGAGAAGGATCCTCCAGAGAAGTGACCAGACGGGCCAGGCAAAGCCCAGTTCTCTGAGGGTGGACTTTCACAGAGCTCCATTGGCCTCCCATGCTGCTGATTTGTGCTGGGTACAAGGCCTGCGTCAAGATTGCCACAGGGGAGCAGGAGCAGGGCAAACTAGGCAGAAACATAAAAGTTTTTGGTTCTTTGAGAGAGTTACTGCCTTTTCTTGAAAACACACTTTTGGTTTAATTCCAGACCTACAAAAAGGCTTTCTTTTTTCTCTAGACAGACTCTCACTATGTAGCCCTAACTAGCCTGGAACTTGCTATGTAAACCAAGCTGACCTTGAACTTACAGAGATGCGCTTGCTTCTGCCTCTTAAGTACAGGAATTAAATATGTGCACTTCCATATCTGGTCCTCACAATTTTAAAAACCATTTTTCTCATTTTTTTAAAAAAGATTTATTTATTGTTATTTATATGAGTTCACTGTCACTGTCTTCAGACACACCAGAAGAGGGTATCAGATTCCATTACAGATGGTTGTGAGCCACCACGTGGTTGCTGGGAATTGAACTCAGGACCTCTGGAAGAGCAGTCAGTGCTCTTAACCACTGAGCCGTCTCTCCGGTCCCCCCCCCCCCCCCTTTTGTGGAGCAGAAGATTGTGGAAATTTTTCATTTCACATTATTTGGATTGAAGTGAGATGGGTTTATTAAAAATATAAAACAGGGCCAGGTAGACGTTTCTGCACCAAACTATGATGGCACGCCCTGTTGCCATGATGACTTTAAAACTCATTAACGGCAGTTATAAGAATTACTCACAAAGAGGAAACAACAATGGAAAACACAAACACACACACACACACACACACACACACACACACACACACACAGAGAGAGAGAGAGAGAGAGAGAGAGAGAGAGAGAGAGAGAGAGAGAGTTAAAACTGAGGCTGTTGGACTGGGGAGACAGCTTGGCCTGCAAAGTGCTCGGGGGTCTGTGTTCCATCTGCAGAACACAGCAGAGAAGTCAGCCACACTGAAGCCATGCAGATACTTATGGTCTGCGCTGCCACCTGAGGCCATGTCTGGTTCCAAGGTCCTACTGCAGCAGGAGGCCATATTGATATCTGTCGCCCATGTTACCTCATAAGGCCGTGTTGCTGCTGTCATGGTCTGTACTGTCACCGGAGACCATGCTGAGGTCCATGGCATGTGCTGACGTTGGAAACCACATGAATACCTGTGGTTGGTGCTGCCTCCAGAAATCATGTCCATGATCTTCTCTCATGTAATTAAAGGGCAAGGAATCCACTTTTGTCATCACTCACAGATGGGAAAGAGGGACCTAGAAGGCTTCTGTTACAAAGCTTATCTCTCCTCATATCCACTCTCCCCAAAGCAACAGCCAAGACAGAATGCCAGTCAGATAAAGATGTTCAAGTGTAGCTCTCCACAATGATGGCTTCCGAGGTGGGCGGTTCAGGTGGGGAAGGATTCAGTTATCTTTAAGGAGCTTGACCATGCTCAGGTGAAACACAAATTGAACTTGTTTTCCTCCTCCTCCTCCTCCTCCTCCTCCTCCTCCTCCTCCTCCTCCTCCTCCTCCTCCTCCTCCTCCTTCTCCTCCTCCTCCTTCTCCTCTTCCTCTTCCTCCTCCTCCTCTTCTTCCTCCTCCTCTTCCCTCCCCCTTCCTCCTCCTCCTCCCCTTCCTCCTCCTCCTCCTCCTTCTCTTCTTCTTCCTCCTCTTCCTCCTCTTCCTTCTCTTCTTTTTTGTGGGGGGAGAGGTCACAAGAGCCGGGGTATGAACCTGGGAGGACTGGGAGGAAGTGTGCTCTGGGTTCATGATGAGAAATTCAAAACTAATCAATAGAAATATTATGGAGAGAAAAAAAAGAAGTCAGGTACAGTGGCACAGGCTTGTCATGTCAGCACTGGGTGGTAGAGACAGAGACACCTGGAGCTGCTGGCTAGTCAGGATAAGCTAATTGGTGAGTTCTAGGCCAGTGAGAGAGACCCTGTCTAAGAAAGCAAGGTGGGTGACTCCTGATGAAGGATGTTCAAGGTTGTCCACTATACTGGGCTATTCATGTTAATCCACACCCAAGGCACAGGAGCACCCCATAACCCAGAGTGTGTATATACATGTGTGATCATGTGAATTCATACCCTGACATGGGTACCCTACACTCATAGTCCACATATACATGTGTGATCATGTGAATCCATACCCTGACACAGGGGTACCCCATACCCATAGTCCATATATGTGTGTGTGTGTGTGTGTGTGTGTGTGTGTGATGAGGAACTATTAGAGGGCAGACCAGGACAGGGATAATGCCTGGACTGTAAAAACAGATTAAATATGTGAAGGAAGGTGAGGGAGGAGGCCGAGTCCTGGTGGAAGGGAGATGGTGGAATTGGTTGTGGTTCTGGCTGTAGCTTTTCCTCTTCCTTAGGAGATGGCAGAGTAACCATAGCAAAACGACTGTAAACATATGGTGTGTGTTAACGCGCTCATTCTCCTCCTCATTATAGATTTAGTGTGACCATAAGCACCTAACTGCCTAGCTTCCCAATAACCACTGAACAATTGGAGCTGCACTGTTACCACCCCGGCACTTACACGATAATCCTGCCATTTCTAAAAGCACTTAATCTTTGCGAAATGACTCGAGTCACGTTCCTTTTGTGTTACTTTGACTTTGGACCTAACACTAATAGGATTTATTTGAGAATTACATCTCCATCTAAGATAAAATAGCATGGCTAATACTCGTGTGTGCAAAGTGTAGATTGTTGTCATCTAATTGCCAGTGTGTTTTTCCTCCATGTGGTTAGTGTGTGTTTGCCTTGCTTCTTGATCCATGTCAACGTTTTTAAGAAATTAATTTCTTCATATGTGTGGCAAGATGCCACCGTATTTTCTATATTTCATTTAAAATGTTTTCATAAATTGCCAATGATCAGCTCTTACTGCATGTACAGGTGTAATTTGTGCTCAGTGGGAAGAAGATCTATGAAGCTGAGGACTCTCATGTTTTTTTTCATTATGATCTTTGGATGGTTTTCCATATTGTATAAAAACACATTAGGAATTACCTTTCACACACATGCTCACATTTATATGTCTACACATACAACGTATGTAGCCTTTCTTTGGCTCTATTTCTAACCCATGCACACGCTATCCACACACGTTCACACTTGCCTATACAACCACATTTGCATATTCATAGTTAAAGATTCATACATGTTCATTCATTCATATGTTGACAGACATATGCAGGTAAAACACAGTTATTTGAAGTGTTCTGTGGAATCTTTAATTTAGCTTGGGAATATGGCAAATGTGCTTGTGGCACTGACATTTTTGACACTGAGGGTAAATCTTCTGAAATTCGTCTGCTTCTCCATTTGGAAGTGGATACGCCGATCTACTTACGCACTTTCTTCTGAAATGTACTAAATATCTCTATAATTATTAATTTATTATTATTAATTATTAAATTAGTCTTAAAAGCATTTAGGGAAGTAAACGTACACATGAAATAATGCCTCTCACGCCCTCACGTCTCCCTGCTGCTTCTTGTGATGACGTCATGGCTTCTTGTTTCATGAACGCTCACACCACAGCTAAAAATAGAAACAAGTATCCAAGTCCAGCCATTGAAGGGGGATAGAGCTGCACAAGTTTTATAAAGATGGCTGAGGGGCGTCCATGCGTCTATAGCTCTCGTCTTTCTGTTTTCTTTTTGAGAAGACCAGGCTGCAGATGGGAAGGAACTCACACAAATAACAACTTTCCTCAGCTGTTTTGTTAATAAGGAATGGACTATACAGGGCCAGTGTTCAGTGTTTGGTACCAGGCCACTGTGATTTTGCCTGTGGAGGGAACACACACACACACACACACACACACACACACACACACACACACTACTAGGTGCAGCTGTTATCTGAGTTTCATTGGTTGAATTTCAAGGAGCCTTAAATCTGATGCGTTGGTCCTCATTTCCCCAAACATCTTTAGAAATGAGAGCAAGGAAGCCCACAGGAGGGGGATGACTTGCCAAGGATCACACTAATAGTTTTCATGCAGGCCAGGACTACGACAATAATGTTGCCCCTATTTAAGATCGGGAATACCTCCCATACTCCAGGGAGATTTTTTTTTCTACTCCTTGCCTGAGGCACCCGTGTGGGATAGCCTCTTTTACTCCATCTAGATTCTGCATCGTGAATAACCAGATAGAATGGACCAGCCGGCCATGTGCAGCTCCACGATCTTCTGGTTTCCCCCAAGTCTTTGTCTCGTGCTTGCTGGCCTGTATCGGATGGGGACGGATTTGTCAATGTTCCGGCCTCAAGGAATCCAGACTAGATTCCTATTTAATTTTCACCACTGTGGTTTCATTCAAAGTAGACTTGGAAGATTGTCTGTTGCTTTACTTTATTTATTTTTCTTTTATTGAAAATAGATTTATTTCTCATATAGTATATCTTGATTAAGGTTTCTCCTCCCTCTGCTCCTCCCAGTTTCTCTCCACTTCCCTTCCCATCCAGGTCTACCACCTTTCTGTCTCTCATTAGGAAACAAACAGGTTTCTGTAGGATTATAATATGATATAATATGCTAAAATAAATACTAACACATGGGAACAGGATGAAATGAACAAACTGAGGGAAAAGAGGCCAGGAGAAGAAGAATCAGATATCAATGCAGAGGCCCACTCGTTTACACACTCTGGAGTCCCATAAAACCACTCAACTGGAAGCCATAGTATATATGCAAAAGACCTGTAGGCTAAAAAGACAGAAAAATATAAAATAAAAATAAAAAACGAGACAAAATTAAGGGGATGGAGAAATAGCTCAGCGGTTAAGAGCACTGGCTGCTCTTCCGGAGAACCCAGGTTCAATTCTCAACACTCACATGACAGATCACAACTGTCTGTAACTCCTGTTGCAGGAGATCCAAGATCCCCTTACACACATACATGAAGACAAACACCAATGTATATTTAAAAAAAAAAAACACTCCCCAGAAAACCAAAAAACCAAAACCAAAAAAACCACAACAAGAACCCCAAAATTGTCAAGAGATTATGAGACAAGGAATTTCCAAAGATGCCATTGAGTTTGTCATCTACTGCTGGGCACGCGGCCAACACTGAGACTCCCTAGGAGGAAACTAAATTATCACGTGCAAGTGGTTATCGCTTGGAGATCGTTTCTGGGTTAGGGATGGGCGGTGTGTCCATGTCTCCTTTCAGCTTCAGGTCCTTATCTGGTGCGGACCTGTGCAGGCTCTGGGCCTGCTGCTTCAGTCTCTGTGAGCTCATATACGTCAATCATGTGAACTCAGAGTGCCCTTGTGTGTGTGTGTGTGTGTGTGGGCGTGCGTGTGTCCTCCATCCCTCTGGCTCTCCTACTCTTTTTGGTTCCTCTCCTTCAGGCCCCTCCCTCATGGGAGGGGCTAGATAGAGACATCCTATTTAGGGCTGTTTCTAGTTTATGCACTGTGAACAATGTCTGACTTGGGTCTCTGTATTTGGTCCCTTCTACGGCAGGTGGGAGCTTCTCTGACGGCAGCTGAACAAGGGATGGGTCCATGAGAACAACGGAGCATCGTTAAGAGTCATTTTATTGCTACTGTAAAACAAGAACATTAGTATTTGGTTTTCCCCTACATCCCTGGGCTAGCTAGCCTCAGTTCTTGGTTACCCAAGCAGTGTCGCGTTTGGGTTCCATCTTGTGGAGTGGGCTAAAAGTCAAGTTGGATGTTGGTTGGTTATTCTTATAAGGTTGCATACGGGTTGGGATTTAGCTCAGTGGTAGAGCGCTTGCCTATGCAAGCGCAAGGCCCTGGGTTAGGTCCCCAGCTCGAAAAAAAAAGAAAAAAAAAAAAAAAAAAAAGGTTAGCACCACTGTAAGCCCTAGCACATCTGCAGGCAGGACACCATTCTAGGTCAAAGGGCTTGAGGTGGGTTGGTGTTTATATTTCTCCTCTGATAGCATGCCTTCATATATGTATATATTTCCAGAAGTTTCTACTGCATTAGGTTTCCATACTAATCCTTAAGTGTCTTTTAATTTTAGCTGTCTCTCCCTGTATTCCCTCCCTTGTACCCCCTCTCTCCCCCTCCCAACTAGATCTCCCATTTCGATCCCATGCCCCATCCACCCACTACTATTTTCTATGGAGACCTATCTGTTCCCACTTTCCCAGTCCCTTCCTCTAGACCTAACCTCCGTGGTTCTGTGGACAATAGCTTGTCTGTCATTCATTCATATCCACAGGTAGACAGGCAAATGCATAGCAAATTTGTCTTCTGAGCCTGAGTTACCTCACTGAGGGTGAGTTTTTTCCTAGTTTTATCCATTTACCTGTGCATCTCAATTTTTAATGGCTAAGTGATATTTCATCGTATAAACGTACCGTATTTTTCTTAACCCATTCATCTGTTGAGGGGCATCCGTGTTGTCTCCCATTTCTGGCGATTATACCTAGAGCAGCAATGGGGATGGCTGAGCAAATGTCTCTGTGGTAGAGTAAAGCATCCTGACTTTAAGTTGGGAGAAGAGGGCATTTTGAAAAGCCCTCTCCCCCGTTTTGCAACCACGCACACGGTAGTCCTGAACGCAGGCAAATGTAAGGTACTTTTAACTCCACAGTTACCAGAGCAGCGTGCGCTCGAAATGTTACACGTTATAAGTCTCATAAGTAACTTTACTGGGTTGTATTCACTTGCAATGTAAACCCAAAGGGATCGTCAGACAGGTGACAATGTCCAAAAAATTGTTCACGCTTTTATCCCCCAGTTAATGGGAACTGGTCACTTTAGTGGCAGAGTGATTCCACACCTTGCTTAGTTATTCCACATGTCGGTTTTTTGTTTATTTGGAGGTACGAAAGATCTCGAGATGTTTAGAAAGCCATTGTGAAGATGTGTGTATAATGCACAGCAAATAAGGAACTGGCTTTTGTTTAAGAGTAGGGGTTACACCTCTGGTTTAACTGTAGCTGTTTTGTTCTTCCTTCTAGTTTTACATATGGGGTGAGGGAAAGAGGTGGGAAGCAATTCCTGCAATGAAATACTATTTCTAAGTAGCAACCACCTTCCCCTTGAATCCACCATTAACCCTCTCAGTCATAATCTCTCCAGCGAACATAAAGCCCTGTTCTCCTGGCCGACATGCTAAATATCATTTCAAAGCGATTAGAACACCCAGGTGACAAAATTACCCAATAACATTCCTCACTTTATGACCGTTTCTTTGAATGGTCTCCTGAAGACGGAGAGGCGATAATGTGTGGGCTTTTGATATTAAGTATTTAGAGACTCTAATAACTCGAGATTAATATTTATAAAGCATGTATGGGCAGGATCGCTAACGTTTAATGAAAATGTCTCAAATTACATTAGTCTTATTAGATTGACCCATATACTAGCAAGATATAAATTATGCATTTTTCTCATTGATCCTTGACAAGTTTTTATATGGAAATGTGATTGATGGGAATGTTTGTAGACTTTTGGAAACATTCCACAAGGCATTTAATGGAGTGGTGGGACTTATCACCAGTAGGAGGGTCAGCAGGTTAATTGTTCTTGGATAACTTCCTTATCGGGGACAGGACGGTCCTACTTCCTGTCTTGCCCGGTTCTTCAAAATAGAAATGATATAGTACGTGACTTGCTAAACAAAATAGTGATAACTGTAACAATAAGGCAAACGGTATAAGGGCCAAACAAAAATATATGAAACAGCTAATATTGACCTTCTTAAAAAAATGTGCTTCCTGGCTGCAAGATATCCAAGGATTTCTTCAGTGAAAACCAAGGTGTCTAAGTGGGTGTCGCTTTATATTCTAGGAATTAAGATGGGGCCGGCGAAGAAGTTGCATCTACACAAAAGACCTAACGAGTATTTCTCGAAACTTCTATACAAATTGCAGTTAATGCGGTGGCTGAATATCATCACTAGAGGCGTCGTTGCATATTTCATTCGTTTTAAGTGTTTCCTTTTTTAGAGTCAGAATGAAAATACAATAATTGCGGAGTCCACGATTAGCCAGCTGCTTAGCAATTCTGTCTTACTGAGTATTTGATGCCCCTCCTTTTTTCCCTCCCAGAAATGGATAGCAATCGGACAATCTTGAAGATAGACAATGCCTTTGTGTGTGTGTGTGTGTGTGTGTGTGTGTGTGTGTGTGTGTGTTGACACAATCGCTGCCCCTTTCCGGGGAACATCAGGGCTTCCGGCAGTGTGAGCTACCTGTCTGTTTTAAAGGTCTGAAGAGAACAGAACTTTCCACCCACAACAGGGAGAACGATTCACCCCCAACCCCCTCCTTTGGTGGAGACGTAGCCTGTCGCATTCAATGGCTTTTGCCACCGTTTCCCTCCGGCTCTAAGTCTGAAACCTTTACTGAAAGACCAAATGGATGTTTATCAAAAATCCCTGCTCAACTCCTCACCCTCACAGGGCAGATCACAAAGATAGCCACGATTCAGAATCCCTCCCGGTCCCTGCTCCTCACCCTACTGCAGCCAAGGGACTGCCAGACAGGTAAACATTTTGAAAAGGGATATTTGACAGAATAGTCAGTCTCAGGGCTGGCAGGGCCTTATGGATTCCTGTAAAGTAAACGCTTTCTGATGTGTGGGCCGTGCAGTCGTTCTTTCTTATGGCCAGCTGGCTAGAAAATTGCCCTGGATGTCATGCCTGTGACTGAAAGCGAGGCACGCTTTTTTGACGAGATGACTGGAGAGGGAGGTTCTGTATTTGTTCCATTTCTAGCTTTTCAATTTCTGGCAGAAACTGATGGATCTTAAATGTTTGGAAGAATCAGCCAGTGATCCCTAACCAAGACCAGCAAGAGCCCCACCCAAGAGGCTTTTATACTTGTTTCCAGCACCAGGGACCATCTAGAGCAGCCTGCCACCCCATGAGTAAGCACCAAATGTTCAGCGCGACATCGTTTGGCCGCAGGTTCTAGCGTTCTCCTTAAGCCTCCCTGCTGCCCCTCGCCACCTCTCTGTTTTTGTCTATAGTTCTTGTGCACAGAGATGTACACATAGGACTCCCCTCGCACCCAAAAGGAGAGGGTTTGCCTACAAAAAGACCGTCTCTTCCTTCTAGTCTCAGCGTATATCTGCAGCCTGTAAAGAAGTACCATTTGTATTTCCCAGTCTCCAGCTCCCCAGGACTGTGAACTATGCCCTGGTTTGTAGTGATCAAGTTTGCCTTTGATGTATCTTTGCCCTTTATTCTTAAAACAACGAACCGTGCGAGCTTTCAGCAGGTTCCCCACAATCACGCTACCTTCTGTGTTTATGCTTCTGGATTGGATTTGAGATTTTCTATCATCCTTCCACTTAGCGGTACCTTCGGGTACTTCTCCCCCCACCGTACCCCCCTGAGAACGTATTTGCCTTTTATGTTTATACAGTAGAGGTCTGTCCTCTTCAAAGGAGGCTTTGAAAGTTGGCCGGGGAGGTGGAGCTGGGGAACAGCAAGCCGTTCCTCCTGAGTTCTCCCGCAGATCACTCAGAATGCACGGTCTGTGGACGTGGGTAACCTCAGCATGGCCAACAACAGCACCAGCTTCCCTGCTGCCCCCTATCCAGGCATTGCCAGGCTTTAGGCTGAGGTTTTGTGTATATTTAACCCCGAAATCATACTTAATGAGCTGAGACATTCCTTGGATTGGCGGCAGAGACGCTGGCCGGAGAATCAGCAGCTTGAGTGGCTCGCTTTGGGACGTGTACTCACTGAGAGGAATGGAGAATAGATGATTCTTGTTCTTTGTCCCTTTCAAATGGCTACAATTGAATGTCCACCAGTCCCATGTACAAGTGAATGCATTCTACTGTCCCTTTGCGTGGTGCAGGCCCCTGTCCTTAGCATCTCGCGTGGCCGACCCTGACTTTAGAAACCAGTAGTTGTGATTAATAGTAAAAAATTATTTACCAAGGTGTTTTTCTAAGTGTTCAAGGCACAAAAATCATTTTTCTTGTGTTTTTATGCATAGCAACTCTGAGTTCCACATTAGTTTCATTTCTTGTGGGCATGTATACATGTTCACAGACGTACAGGTATATATGTGTGCTGGAGTAAACGTGTATGGGTGCAGGAATGTGTATGGATATTGTGTGCACACTGTATAATTTTTATTTTAATATTTTCTTTGTTCGATATAATATTCTATATTGTTTTCATTTTCTTTTTCCATTCATAAAACTTTTAAGAGCTAAAGAATATATATTTTGGGGTTGGGGATTTAGCTCAGTGGTAGAGCGCTTGCCTAGCAAGCGCAAGGCCCTGGGTTCGGTCCCCAGCTCTGAAAAAAAGAAAAAAAAAGAATATATATTTTAGAATTAACTGTTATGTTATGACCATGCACACTAAGAAACCTATTATCTGCATATTTATTTACTGATCTTTGATTTATCTCTGAATGAAAAGAAATGACTGGCAGATACCACATGGAAATTTCTAGTTTATCAGTTTTATAGGTAAATATGCTTTGGTGGGCTAATTAATTCGCTAATGGGTAACCTGTACCACTAAATGAGTAATATCCCTCTCTGTCTTTGTCTCTCACCCCAAACCCTCCCCCCCAACTCTGATAGCCTCAAATCTATGATCTTTTTGCCTCTGTCTTCCAGTTACCTTTTTTTTTTTTTTCAGAGCTGAGGATCAAACCCAGGGCCTTGTGCTTGCTAGGCAAGTGCTCTACCACTGAGCTAAATCCCCAACCCCGCCTCTGTCTTCCAAATGCAGTTGTTACAGGCACTGGTTTTGAGTCATGTGTGGAAATGGAACTTCAACTAAATAAATTGTCCAGATCAGATTAGCCCGAGGAGCATTTTCTTAACGCTGATTGATGCTGAAGGGTCCACCCACTTTGAGCGGCACAATCCCTAGGCCGTGGGCTGTATAAGATAGATAGCAGGACAAGCCAATAAGTAAGCAGCATTCTTCCAGGTTTCTGCTTCAAGCACCCACTTTGAGTTCCTGTCTTGGCTTTTCTTGATATGGGACTGTAGCCTGTAAATTGAAATAACCCCTTTTTCTCTTCCAAGTTGCTTTTGGTAATGGTGTTTATCACTGCGGCAAAGAAGACAGGTCACTGTCCCCAGCTTGGAATACACTTCCATGACCTCATTAATACTCACACTTAAAAATTTCCTGAATAAATGGATTGCTGTTACACCCAGTCTCGAAAGTAAAACAGTTTCAGCTATGAAAATAATAAACATATTTAAAAAGTATATCTTAGCATTTCTGCTTGCACGTAGAGACCCAGCCCACCCTCAACTTTGGGCTGAGGAATCTTTTTGAGGGGGCAGTAACCAGAGAAGAGCTACAGAACTGGTCAGAGTGCTGAGAAACAAGAGACCGATGACTCCACCCTGAGTGAGGCATCTGTACTCACCCGGCCATCAAGGCTTAGGGGGCGTCACAGAGGAAAGAATGCAGGAGCTAGGGGAGAGGGGAGAGAGTTGTGATGTGCTGTCCTCTGGACACGACGTTGCTGTGTCACTCATGAACTCAAGGCCGCTGGTAGCCAAGGTCCCATAGAGTTGGAGTAGGTGGTCTGCATGCCCCAGGCTTTACTAAGCAGCCATGGGCAGTGGAGAATTGCTGGGAGGGAAAGAATCATTCCTATTTGATGATGTGGCCATTGGTAGGTTTTCCATGCTGCAGAAGAGGCTTCACATCCATGCATATATAAACAGCACTAATTGGATCTAGTGACATATATATATATATATATATATACACACACACACACACAGAGATATACAGATATACACATATGTATACATATACACATATACATATGTATAATTTTCAATATGAATATATATGATCATGTATGAATATGCATGGAATTAGGGCTGTGTTAAGATGTATGGGAAAAAGGGTGCATAGTATTACATTTTATTGTATAAATGCATGAATTCTCAAGAGTAAAGAAAAATATTTAAAACCTAGTAAACACCTTTCTAAATGTGGTTAGTAAACAGCCTCCAGCCAACAGCAAAATTTTGTATAAAGCCATGGGCTTATGGTGATTGATTTACACTCCGATTCTTTAAGTACCTAAAATGCACGCTCCCCTTTCTTTATAGCCATCAGGGGGACATTTAACACTTCGGAGCAATTGCTTACTAAATATCAGGTATGGGGATGTTTCGGGAGGGCAGTTTGTAATAAAACAGCACCGCTAGCAGCTTTGCGGATGCGAGAAGTGTGTTGCAGTGGACTGCATGGAAATTTACACTACTTGTGAGACGGAAATGGGGGGCCGGAGAGATGGCCCAGTGGTTAAGAGCATTTGCCGATTTTGTAGAGGACGAGATAGTGAGGAACTTTCAGTTCCCAGCGTCTACATGGTGGCTCACGAACACTGGTAACTCCAGGTCTAGGGGATTTGATGGTCTCTTCTGGCATCCATGGCTCCTGAGCACATGTGGTACACATAAACTCATGTACACACACACACACACACACACACACACACACACACACACACACCATTAAAAATCTACTTATACATTCAAACTACACTGGCGTGTACGCATTAGTATATATTTATATATGTATTTACATAAATTTGTATGTAGAGACAGAACCTGTGGGCCTCATCTAGTTGTATAAGAATGAATCGTTGTTTAAAAAAAAATGTATCAGTTGCACAGCAAATGGACAGATACTCAACAGTGTTGAGTCTCGACCAAAGTCAGAGGAAATGTTCTGTATTTTGAAGGACGGTGTTCTAATTAAATCTCGAAAGAAAGTGTCGGGTCTTTTTTGAAATTATGCCAATCACTCTCTGTGGAGTAGAAGTGGTGAGAATACAATCTATGACACAGAAGGGTGTGTGTGTGTGTGTGTGTGTGTGTGTGTGTGTGTGTGTGCTGTCTTGCAAGACACGATGTGCACATGCATGGGTGCCTCTGGAAGCCAGATGAGGCACTGGATCTTTGGAGCCCTGGAGCTGGAGTTACAAGTAGCTGTGAACCACTGAGTTCAGCTGCTGGGAACCAAACTCAGGTCCTCTGGAAGAGCAGTAAGCTCTTAACTGCCTAGCTATCTCTCCTAGAGCCCTATATTTTGACTAAGGGTACATATCAGCCATGGAAAAAGTAACAGCCCCTTGGTCTTTTGTCCCTTTTCTTGCCACGACACTGCTTACTACATTAGTCCCTTAAGCCAGGCGGAGGTAGGAAGATGCCCTCCTGCATCCGATGACAGTACACCTCCTCCTCCCGCTCTGCCCGACTACACAATGCTCTGTGGAGCTTTCCCCTCGGTAACACAGCACTTTGCCCTCCGCATCTAGCTTCCGCCCTGCCAGGCACACAATGCTCTTTTCTGCGGACACAGCCTCAGCCTTCAAGAGACTTCTCCTAGGAGAAGTTAAAACACATACAGAAATATCCACAATAGAAAGCTAAGTAATCAAGTGGAACCGCATCTAGGTGGAATTTCTCCTGGCTCCGCACAAAAGAGATCTCCACAGAGTGTTTGTGATTCTCCGAGGGACTGAGGGAAGATTTTCTGTAAAGAGACGGACAGAAGATATGCCAAGACATGGGAGCACTAATGGGGGAGCTGCAGAGATCCCCGCTTGGCTAATAGTCAAGGATGCGAAGAGGCGTTCTGGGAGAATGAAGCAGGCAGCTCCACGTGACTGACCTGAGCTAGTCTTCCACTGAGCCTCCTCAAGCGAATTCACCGGAAGCAAACAGGGTACTTTCCCGGCCCTTGCAAAGTTACTATTCTGAATCTAGACGCACAGGAAAGGAGTGATTTTTCCTGGTACAATGACTGACTGGGGATGTCTCCATTCTCTTTTGGGGACCCCACCTGAGAAAGGTAGGGCTATAGTCAAGACGATGAAGAAGAGGAGAAAAGGTTTGAGTTGAAGTGAGCAGCATTTCTTCCAGAAATATGAGATCTCTTTTTGTGTTAGTCTCATTAACAACATAATTAAAAAAAAAAATCAGACTCAAAAGGAAGCCTGAGGACAATTTCATTTAAAGTTTGAGAAAACCAAAAAAGCAAAAGACAAAAACCGAAAGAGGAGCAAACCAAACCCGAAGCCAAAACGACAGGATGAGCAAATTGAAGATTCCGGAAGCCGCCAGAGGATGGAGATGGAGCCGAGGATGGAGACGGAGAAAAGGCTTGGCTTTAAAACCAGTCGCGGAGGTCAGAGGAACAGCGAGAGAGTGCAAGCGTCAGAGAAAGCATACTTAGACTTTAGGTCAGCATTTACAAAAGACCGAAGAGAAGAGAAAGGAAAACACGCTTTTGTGCCAGGCCATGGATTTGCGTCCAGAGGACACTCGATTCCAGTATCTTGTGTCGTAGAACAACAGATTACACCAGGGTTAGAAATACAAATATTTCTATTTTGATTAGCAAGCAAGCAAACAAGGAAAGCATGCTGGTAGGATGAAGTGGCTGAAGGTTGCCCCCTCTGAGCCTGAGAACCTGAGCCAGTCTCTGGGACTTATATAGGGGAAGGCCATAGTTATGTAACTGCCACATTTGGGCTGCACCATCTAGATGAGTGCTCTCGAGCTGTGGGTTGTGACCCCTTGTGTGGGGAGGTCACAAATCAGATATCCCACATATCAGATATTTATATTACAGTTCATAGCAGTAGCAACATTACAGCTATGAGGTAGTAATGAAATAATTTTATGGTGGGGGGGGAGTCAACACAACATGAGAAACTGTACTAAAGGGTGGGGCATCAGGAAGGTTGAGAACCACTGTTCTAGATCCTTCTGTTCACCAAGGAAAAGATTCCCCTCGGCGAACTTTCCTTGCTTGAAGAAGGGTCAACACAGTTGGAAGTCCAATTAAACTTCAGTGTGTTTTGTTAAGAATAAATGGTTATTTTGAATCTGTTCTTGAAGATAATGCCAGGGCTCTTCCGGGTTGCCCTTGGACCTCCCCCAGCATGAGTCATGGTATTGTGCACCCAACCATCAACCATAAAATACACATAATGTATAGATAACAGAAAGAAAAAGCACCAGAAATGGAGGTAGACTAGCGAGATGAGAATGAGCACTTCGGACCCTCCTCCCGGAGTGATACCTGCTACCATCTTCCGACTCCAGTGCCTTTTCTATTTTTACAACATCGAATAAACTTTAACTCCACATTCCCTAAGCTACCAGTTAGGTCATCCCAAAACACAGTTGTTTCAGTGTCACAGCCTGAAGGGTAAAGTAGAAGCTCTAGTTTTCTGTGGAGAGCCCCTGGTAGGGCCTTGACCTAGTAGCACCTGGTTTCATGATGGTGTAGCTTGGCTTTTCTTGCACCCTCTCTGTTTCTTAGATGACGTCCAGGTGGAGAAGAGTTTCCAGCCTTCTGCCATCTGGCTTCTTCAAGCTTGACGCTTCAGACTCTGGCCTCTACTCTGCTCTTCATGCTGTGACACTTGTATAATGTGCTTTCGGAAGGCCTCGCGGGTAGCTGAAGGGATGGGAGAAATGAAGCTCCTTAGATGTTATAAAAACAGAAAAGGCAGCGAAGGAAGGAACATGGTGGTAGAAGGTGAAGATTTCCCGTCATTCATTCATTCATTCATTCATTCATCCATCCACTTAAGAGAAACACTGTGTGCACTGGGTACCTACTGGATGTCTGCTACTCTGGCTATTTTGGTGAGCCATTAACTTCCCAATGAGGAACCAGACATTAGCACAAACCCATGAATGATAATGCTATGCAAGTCTCTCAAAGGATGGAGTGGACACAATTCTTCTCTAGCAAGGTCTTGCATACTTAGAGCACTTAGTTGCTGATGGCTGTGTTTGTATATGGCAAGATGAGAACTTCTGTTATTAGTGGCAGCTCTTTTAAAAGATGAGCCAAGGCTACATTCCCAAATCTACTCCCCTTTTCCTCCATCACCCCTGGGTCTTAATTTCAGTGATGGCGGTATTTTTCTACAAATTAGAATCCTGTAGTCTAGGTACAACAGTTATTAAAACCCACTGCTTTGTTCTCCTATTCCGTTTCTTACTAAAGAATGGTTTTTATAAAAATTGTAATGAAGCCAAACACAAACAGGATTTTTCCCTCCTGGTAGGTCTGGCGCGCATAATTGCTACATTTTATGTACTCTGCCCACATCCTTTTGTTCACTGAAGAAAAGATTCTCCTGTGTGAATTTTCCTCATTTGAGGAAGAGGAACACTACAGCTGGAAGTCAAATTAAACATAAATAAGTGAATAGAAGCCAAGAGGAAAAGAGATGTGATTTGTTAAAAAGTTGCAGTGGTTATTATGAATCTGCCATTGAGGATAATGGTGGGAAGGTTATTATTCATCCTGTAATCTGTTTAGCTCTTAGGTACGCACTTTCGCTAAAATTTTGTTAACAAGATAAAAATCTCATTAAGGAGCTTCTGCGGTTTCTCAGTTTTTAAAGTGGGAACTTCTCTCTCGACTTCAGAGAAGTTTGGGAACAGTTTTGATGATAAAGCACAATTAGTTCCATTTCTTGAGTTGGAATATGTTTTTATTAACCAGACTGTCCTCGGGCTCCAGTCTGTTGACCACTGCACAGAAAGAATTGTGGGCCAGGCCTGATGGTACACACCTTTAATCTTGGCACAAGGGGCTGAGGCAGGAGGGTGGCTCCGAGTATAAGGATAGCCTTTTCTGCATAATAAATTTCAGACCAGGCATGACCATGTAGTAAAACCCTATAAACACCAAACAAATAAACAAATAACTGACCGAGACCCAAAACAAAACAAAAACAGAGTTTCTAAGTCAACAAATCATTGAGATTTATCATAGTGTCTCGTTATGTGAGTCTCCACATGCCACTCTAGATGAGTGGTTTGCAACCTGTGGGTTGAGGCCCTCTGAGAGTTGAATGACACTTTCACAGGGACTGCCCCAGATCACTGGAAAACACAGATATTTACATTATGATTCGTAACGGTAGCAAAATTACAGTTATGAAGTAGCAGTGAAAATAATTTTGTGGTTGGGGTCACCACACACCAGGAACTGTATTGAAGGGTCGCAACATCAGGAAGGGTGAAGACCGTGCTCGATGTGGTGCCGTGGAGTGACCAAAGGAGATGCCTTACCTTGCCTTTACAGAGCTTCATGGGGAAGGTGTTTCCAAGGACCATGAGTACCAACTATTCTTCTTCAGATTTTCTATTAGGGTGTGACTATGATTTGGTGGAGGAGGGTGGGGAAAGCAAGAAAAATAGTTGTAAAAGTTCCAAAAATGTGGTAGGCAACATGAAAGTAAGCTGGAAGGTGGACCCAGGTGTGGGAAATAGGCTATCGCTGTCACATTTGTAGTTTGTATTTTAAAACATTATTTCTATTTGTGTGTGTGTGTGTGTGTGTGTGTGTGTGTGTGTGTGGTGTGCACACGTGCGTGCATGTAAAACACATGAGTGCAAGTGCCCACCGAGGCCAGAAGAGGGAATCAGATCCCTTGGGCTGGAGTTGCAGACAGTTGTGGGCTGTCCCAAGTGGATGCTGGACCTGGGCCCTCTGGAAGCGCTCTTAATGGCCGAGCCATCTCTCCAGCCCCACTTTCAGAGTTCTGAGTGTTGCAAGACCCACAGACTGAGAAACACGACTAAGCTTCTTTTTTAGGGCATCTCACTGAAAAAAAATATGATAGAATTCTTCCAGAAAGCCCAAACTAAAAATCTATAAAACTAGAACTCATATTGGGACCATGGGATTTAATTGGGTTCAGACACCCGGACTCTGTATTCCCTTGTATGGCGGGCAGTAGTTAACTGTGTTTACATGTTGGGATTCCTCGGTCTTTTCTCATGGCTTGGAACCTTCTAAGTTGGGATGGTCGTCTAATTTCTGGTTTGCTCATCTATTACTCTGCATTTAGCCGACTCCCTTCCTAGCTACTAGTACAAGGTCTATTGTCAGAGTCTCGGGAGACAAAGCCGATCTAAAGGCCACAGTAAGTAGACGGACATGGGCTGTCCTTCCTTTGAAGACCCCAATGCTTCAGCCACTCTGCTGTTCATGAACGTTGCTCCAGATGGCAGAGACACAATCCTTAGCTTTTACTCTAGGATCCCCGAGAAGGAAGCCTGTCTGGATTTCTTCCCCTGAAATCAGGGTTTCAGCCTTGAGGATGTCTCTTTACCACGTCACCAGTAGTATCCTCCTTGTGGTCCATCGCCTACTCTAGATTGGATGCTGGAAATGAGAGTTGGGTGTGCCAGTAACCTGCAGTCCTGTAGATGTGATTTAATTATTTAGATGTAGGTATTAAGATAGATCATTTTTGGCAGTCTTAACAGAAATTCACCTTTAAAAATTTCTGTGGAAACAAATGCAGCCAAATTGAAGCGTTTGCCTCTTAGAAATGTATATCATATAAACTAGGGGGCAGGGGAAGAGACAATTCTTTTGCAAGAAAGTTTAGAATTCAATGCTTAGCCACTTAGATTTACTTTGTTTCAGGATTAATTTTATTTTTGGTAGGGTGTTTCTGTGTAGACATATGCATGTGAGTGTGAGTACCCCTGGAGGCCAGAAGAGGGCGCTGGATCCTCTGGAGCGAGAGTTACCAGTGGTTGTGAGTCACTTGACGTGGGTGCTGGGAAGCGTGCTCGTGTCCTTTGCAAAAGCAGCAAGTGCTCTAAGCCCAGGTCCGTCTCTCCAGCACAACTTTAATTTCTTAATGATCTTAATTATGTGTGGCTCTCCTGCTGGATCCTTGAACAAAATCATATGGGTCTTTCTTTGCTGTCCTAGGTGCCAATTACTCTGCCCCTGTTTGAGGCAATGGATGGAGATCTGCGCTCGCCACGCATTCTACTGCGTCCTCTTACGAGTTTCCTAAGCACCGTTGCGGTGGCCGCTGCCGTCGTTTCCCTGGCACCATCTGTAGACTGCTATTTTGCCAAGGGATTTGTATGGATTCCAAATAAGAATTCAGCTTATTTAGTTGAGAGAAAAGAAAGAAATTGATCAATTCCTATTCTAGCCCACTCCCCCAGTCTCCGGTTTCCTTCCAGTCACCCTCGTGTGGTGATATTCCTGCGGCTTTGAAATAGAATCAGATTTCCAGGCTGCACAATTAAGTTTCAGCCAAAAATCGCACGTACCAGAAATGCTCACAATACTAATAGTTGTGAGAAATAAGACACTTGATTAAAAGGCGGCACACTTGTCTATATCTTTAATGTGCATTCCTAATGAGTCTTAGCAGGAGGCTGATTCACATGAAAACGCACAATTAGCCCATCCAAGTTTAACACACTATTATCTACACCCAGGCCCTCTCTTCATTACCATCTGAATGCACTGTTTTCTTTGGAGTTTTGTGCAGGAAACAAATCCCTATATATGGCACAGCGGTTTCAAATTCCCATTTATCCGTACTCGCCCTTTAGACAAAAGGCCCAAACAACATGCTCTTTGATGCATTAATTTTCAATCTCTGGCTATTTTTGAAATTGTAATGTAGCACGTTTCCCTTTTCCAGGGGACTCAAGTCAGTGCACAGTGTGGAAGTGGATATAACCAGGGGGATTTGTTTGTTATTCCAAATGGAGGGATACTGTCTTTTCCAGCATACTGCGGCTTAAAGCTGCTTGAAGGAACAGTTGAAATTCAGTATAATATTTCTTGGATTTGAGTCACTACCATGCTCAGCCCCCTACTGTAGAGTTTTGAACTGGGGGACTAACTAGATTCCTGAAATGAAACCCGAGAGAATGAAAGTTTTATTGAATTCTCATCCTGGATGCTGCTCTCTGACTTCTCATTAATGGTCAGCGTTTCTCCCATGCCACGCCCCACAGTTCTGCCGACTGCCTCTGATATGCAAAATTCCTCTTAATCCGAAGCCAAATGCAGAGTGCAGGGCATAGGCGGCAGGCAGCTCTTCACACCTGTCACTCCAGCTCCAGGGGATCTAACGCCCTCTCCTGGCCTCTGGGGGCATCTGCACTCATGTTCACACAGCCCCTCAAACGCATAATGACATTTTTTTTTTTAAAGAAGTAGGTTAGACCTATGTAAATGTTTGATAATTTCTTCCATTTCACCTCACCTCAGGCACCTTTTATGGTTGACCTTTTTAGAGAGAGTTAAAAGGGAAAACATTTTTTTTCCTATGATAAAAGTAGTTTTTGCTCTGACCCATGTGTATACGTGTAGGTATGCACATCCGTGCACAGGCATGTTCAGGCCAGAGATCTGTGTTCGGTGTGTTCCTCCACTGTTCTTTACCTTAGTGTTGGAAGCGATAGCAATTGCTGAACCAAGACATCACTGACTGGCTAGGCTGGCTTGCCGGGAGCCTTATCACCTTGTGATTACAGGCGTATGGTTTTTTTTTTTTTTTTGGACTGGGAATCTGAACTCAGGGCTTCCTGTTTGTGGAGCAAGCTCTTTACCTACGAAACCAGATTCCCAACCCTGTAGTTCTTGCTTTTGAAAAGTGAATTGCAGCTGGGTGTGGTGGCACAAGCCTTTAATCCCAGCCCTTGGGAGGCAGAGGCGGGTGGATCTCTGAGTTTAAGGCCAACCTGGTCTACAGAGTGAGTTCCAGGATAGCCAGGACTACACAAGGAAACCCTGTCTAAAAAACAAAACAAAACAAAAACAAAACAAAAAAAAAACTAAAAAAAAAAAAAAATAAAAAAAAAAAAAGAAAAAAGAGAAAAGAGAACGGCTTAGGGCCTTATTAAGCACTTAATAATTTCAGGACTGTTTGAATGACAGGCATTTTGCCGATTGATACAGTAAAACAGGCAGATATGACAGGCGGTCAAACCGTTACTTGCTGATAAGCGGTGCTAAGAGCAATTTGCTAAGGGTGTGGAGAGAAAGGCTACCGAAGGACGCACTCAAGATCAGAACCGGAGCTGTCTGTTTCTTCTCCGTTATCTTTCTGCTTATAAATTTTTCTCTCCATCCCTACACGTCAGAATTATTCTCTCCTACTTCCGGCATCAGCTATAAGAATACTGGAGCAGTGCTGTCTGTGCTCCGTTTTGGGGAAGGCCAGTGATAAAATTATAAAGCAGGCAGTGGTGTGTACAAAGTCACCCGGGTGGCAGAATATGGGATCAATGAGAAGGGCGCGTGCATGTACATTTGAACGAAAGCAATACAGGAAACTATATATTGAAAAAAAATCTGGTACAATAAAATATAACTATAATCATGTCAAAAGAATAAATACTTCAGAATAAATTAAAGAAAGAAAGAAAGTAAGTGTAAAAGATTTATGGTTGAACTACAGGGTGGGGGTATAGGTCAATGCTAGAGTGCTTGGCTAGCATGTGCAAGGTTCTAGGCCTGATTACTTGTGTGTGGACACACACACACACACACACACACACACACACACACACACACACAGACACACACAGCCCCCGAAAAGAACAACTCCTTCCAAAGTCCCAAACCAATTAAAAAATTCAAATAAAATGTATGGCATTGCTAAAAGAAATTAAAGAGGATCCAGATAAGTAAAAAGTTTATCCATGTTTATTGCTTAGAAGATTTACTCTTATTAAAATGATCATATAACCATATCTGATATGTATGTATGTATGTATATATATATATATATATATATATTATTTAGGATGGGCACCAAACTTCCAGCTGACTTCTTTTGTGGAATCAAAAGATTCATATGGAAACATAGTTGAGCCTGAAAAGCCAAAAACATCTTTGAAAAACAACAAAGATGGAAAAAAAAATCACAATCTTCTTGAAAGCTTACCAGTGAGCAGCCAAGAGTCCTAGCATCATGCTGCTACACGTGGGCTTAGTCAGAAGCTAAGAAGCGACAGTTTTGGCGCAGACATCTAGAACAGTGAAGAAAATAGAGACCGGAAACAAGCCTGTCTACGGTCCATTGATTTAAAATTTTCTAAATTGTTTTTTAAATTTTTTTACGATCTTATCTTTGCATGTGTATTTATTGTGTGTGTGCACGCATGCATGTGCATTCCCCTGAGTGTGGACACATGTGTACGGATATGTACGTGTGCATGCATGTGTATGGAGACTTGAAGTTAATGTCTTTTGTTTTTAATCGATTGCTTTCCACTTCGAGGCAGTCTCTTGCTGAACCCTGAGCTGGTGATTTCCCCTGGTGCTCTGTGGGGGTCCCAGTTTGCCCTTCCCTTGCACTGCGATTATGGGAAGGTGTCTACGCTTATATCTTTATGTGTGTTCTGAGGATCAGAACCCAGTGCGCAGGCTTATGCAGTAAGAATTTTATCACTAAGCCTTCCTTTTGGCCTCTCAATCTTTTTTTTTTTTTTTTTTTTTTTTTTTTGATGAAGTCAAGAAAACTCGATGGAGAAAGGATGGTTAGATAACTGTATATTCATATGTGAATTAATTCATTTGAATCCTTACCTCATACCACACACAAATCATACAAATGGGTCCTAAAACTAAAGGTAGGAGCTGAAACTGTAACGTACTTAGAGCACAGCAAAGTCTTCCTGACTCTGGATTAAACAGAAGCTTAACCGTCATCCTAAAAACAGAAGCGAGACAGGTCAAACTGCTTCGAAATGATACTTTTGTGTTTCAAGGGCACAATCGAGAAAGATGAATTGAATAAGGTCAAAAATATTTGAGAGTCATACACCTACCTAATCAATGAATGTCCTTAGTACATAAATATCTTTAAATTGAAATGTAAATAAAAAAATTGTGAAAATCCGGTATAGAAGTACGTAAGCATTTCTGCAAAGAAAGCACACAGGGCTGATGACGCCAGGAAAGAGGCTCAGTGTCCTTGATAGAGAAATGGAGAAATCCAAATGACATACTATTACACAGCCACCAACCCAAAGGGTTATACCTCAGGCCGAGTTGTAAGAGGTCTTGGCAAGAATATGGACTGACATACAGTGCCGGTGGGAATCTAGAACGACACGCCTGGTTAAGAAAATGGTTTCACAATCTTTAAAATAAAGTTGCCACACAACCCGGCAGTTAAACTCCTGTGTATCTCGCTATTCAAGAGAAGTGAAGATGCTTGTCCACACACAACCCAGACCCAGTTCCCTTTTAAAATGCAAACACTCATTCTTGTTTGTTAGACAGACATGAACTCTGTTTAAGTAAAACTGGGCACACTCAGGAGAGGAGAGAACCAAGACAACAAAGGAGAAGCCTCCAAAAAAACATCTTAAACAGGAACTCTATTTTCTACTCGAAACTAAGTAAAATGTGGCTGCAAGTGGAGACTATGACTCTGTCTTCACTTTTGACAAATGGACTTTGCTATTGGAGCTGGCATCGATGAGCTTCTGTTTCTCAATACCGAATCCCTGAAACCGGATTTAGTAGCATCCTCAACTACAAACACTGTAAACCACTGACGTTTACAGTCTGGTCTCTACGGGCCAGATCATCTGTGAAGGAGGAAGAGACTCTAGTAAAGGGGCTAGTGGAGAGCGTGGGTGGGATACAGGTATGAGAGTCCTTCTGAAGAGGGACGACGGCCACTCTTTAGGATGTTTCTCCGAGAAGCCGAGCTGAGGAGTCCTTAAGGCTTCTGACTGGGGTCTCATGTCACAGAGTTCTTTTTTCGTTCTGATTACTTTACGACTTAATGAGCCAACTCGTATACATCAGAAAGGAGAGTGAAGAGGTTGAAAATGTCTTAGAGTTTATGGACGCCAAAAGTTAAAGAAGTTGGTCAAGGATTTTAAAGTAATTTTTAGGTGCAGCTGCAACGTATCGTCTGGATGGAATATGCTTTTGGTGCTGGGAAAGATATTTAGTTCATTGGTCACATAGCTTGGTTGTCTCTGGGCTCTAGTCAGAAATCTGTAGAGTCGTATTCTAGAGCAGAGGTTTTCAACCTGAGGGAGTAACCTGTTTCACAAGGGCTCCATATTAAATATGCTGCATGTCACTTACTTATATTAAAATTCATAACAATAGCAAACTTACAGCTATGAAGTAGTGACAAAAATAATTTTATGGTTGGGGGTCACCACAATATGAGGATCTGTATTGAAGGGTCACAGCAGTAGGAAGGCTGAGAACCACTGCTCTAGACGAGAAATGTGGAGACAGGAAGATTGACAGCAGGCCTGTACTGATAAAGGGAACTTTGAAACAGGTCACACTTACATTGACAGTGTGGGTTTCTAAACCCAGTGTAAAGGAAAACTCCTTGAGTTTACAGAGGCCAAGGGAAAACATAACTAAAATTCAAGAATAGGGAAAGAGAGGAAAAATTTTTGCTTGTATTTCTTAGAATTTTCATAAACATATGCTGTGCAACACTATTCTCAAGGAGGTGTGGACAAATGTCTACTCACCCCAGGTAGGGAACTGATGACTGGTCAAAGTAAGGACGCCACCAAATCCAACTTGGTGACCCAATGATGATTACTGGGGTTGCTTACATTAATATGGATAAAGGGTTATTTACAGAAGCAAAAATGACCCAAAGACAGCTGCATCATTACATTCCACCCCAGCATGGGTGACAGCACATGAAAACCGGAAACCTGAAACACACTGCCCAGAATGCAGGCAGCTCAATGGGTTAAAGGTTGTCTCTTTCAGGCAGCTGAGAGGTCTGAACTTACAGGCAGCTCATCTTATCTGTGTCCCTGCATTGTAGTTGGGCTTGTCTAAGAGTGTCTCAACAGTCTTTACTGCTTATCTATGCTTGAGGAAGGAGTATCTAAGGAATCTGACCAGTTTTAGGGACTTCCTGAAACTTCTGTTGTTTACTTCCTGAGCTTAAGGAGCTTCCCTGTAGGGTGGGTATTTCACTTCCTCTTAGAACATCCTGGTGTTTTACCTTCTTTCCAACATTCTGTATCTTGCTGAGTTTCACCACAAGATTGAAGGTATATCACAGCGGTCCGTTACACAGCAGCAGGAGACCTCCTAATATAAGACAGAGATTACAATGTGACAATGAGTTAGAAGTCGATGGATTGAGTGTGATGTTAGATATTTTAATAGATTACTTTTGGTTACTGCATTCACTACCACTTTGCTAAGAATAATTTTTTCATGTGTTTTTGTTTTAATGTGTCTGAGTGTTTTGCCTGCCTGTACATAAATGCACTGCATATGTGCCTGGTGCCTGAGGTGGCCAAAAGAGGGGACTGAATTCCTTGGAACTGGAGTTACCGAGTGTTCTAAGCCTCCATATGGGTTTTGGGAGCCAACCAAGGTCCTCTGCGATAGTAGCAAGTACTCTTAACTACTGAGCCATCTTTCCAACCCTAGCATGTAGTCCCACTTTGAAAACATATAGTTCAGGCCAAGATGGTGGTGGATTAATATATGTGACATAAAGACAGAAAAGGTACTGTTTTGGCCAAGAAAGGAGAAAGGAATAAGAGCGAAAGGGAAAAAGTAAGAAAAATATAAGGATACATGTATGAAAATGTCACCATGAAACCCATTATTTTATATGTGCTGTATGCTAACTTAAAATTAATCAAAGTAGAGTTTTAATAGAAATATATGTCCATCGATCACAATTCCTAAATATGAGGTATGGGTAATTTGTTTACATCCTTTAGGATATAAGTTAAAATAAGCAACTGTATTTACCCAAATAAAATATGGACTTATAAGTGGAAATTATATTATAAAATATGAATCATAAGATTAACAGTATGTGACACAAAGGCTGTGTCTGTAGCTTAGTCATAGTGTTCCTGTTTAGGATGAATAAGGCCCTAGATTCAGTCCTCAGTACTGCCAGGGAAAATAATATAAAAAACCTTATCACCAAGTTTCTTAGGGACAGTGGGAAAACTTCTACACCTAGAGATACAAGAAAAAAACAACAACAACAACAACAAAAAAACGATGGCTTTTTGGACGTCATAGAAAGTAGATGCCTGACAGGATCTCTCAAAGGCTATCAGAGCCCAGTGATTTTGTGAAGTGTGGTCAGACAGGAACAGGAGAGTCTTTGTCAAGCCTACATAGCGGAACCAGTTTGAACCGACTGAGTGCTTAGCAGAGTGTCAGCTATTGCAAAAATATTATCAATCACTGGAGGTAATTATTCATTTTATGTATTACTTGACAGTTTCACAGTGTCCTGGGACAGATATATCTTTGATGAATCATAGAGAATGATACTAATTATTCTCATTTCCCATCTCACTTCCATGAATACATAAAGGACAGAACTGTAAACATCAGGATGATGTAAGCAAGCTTGCACTTTCAGCAAGAAAGTGAAAAGCGAGTTTTACATTAAAATGTGCTGTGGGGTCTGGGGAGACAGGTCAGCAGTCAATGGTGTGTTTTGCCTTTGCAGAGGACCAGGGTTCAAGTCCCATCACTGTCATGAGGTGGCTTACAACTATTTGCATCTCCAGCTCCAAGGGATCTGATGTTCCCCTTTGGCTTTTCTGGGATCTGTACTTATATGCACATATATTCTCTCTTGCTCTCTTGCTCTCTCTCTCTCTCTCTCTCTCTCTCTCTCTCTCTCTCTCTCGCTCTCTCACTCTCTCGCTTTCTCTCTCTTGCTCTCTCTTACCCTTCTCTTTAACACACACACACACACACACACACACACACACACATGGGTGGGAGATAGAGAGATAGAGACATAGAGAGAGAGAGAGATAGAGATCGTGTAAAGACATTACCATGGAGAGAACTACTTCTAGGGAGGACTTAGAAGGCTTGAGAAATAGTTTTTTTTTCTTTTCTAATATCAAGAAACAACAAAACAAAACACATAACACATACACACAAACCCAAACAAACAAATAAACAAACCACTTAATTTGATAACCAATTCCATTTTCATATCCCTTTAAAATTTCTTCATTGAATATTAGGTTAAAAGTATAAAAATATATTAAATTCCAAAGAAACATTTTCTTTATGGTAATACAAAAGCACCAACCGCCAAGTGCACAAACGATATTTTGCTAATCACAAAATTAAATTACAATGCTTAGACAATGTGATGTTTAATCTTCGCTGTCAGCTTGACCGGTGTTAGAATCACCCAGGAATCACACATCTGGGCCTGTGAGTGGCAGTATGTCCAAAGAGACTTAAATGAGAAGGGAAGACTCCGAATGGGCGTGATTCCATTCTGTGGGCTCGGATGCTGGACCGAATAAAAAGGAGAAGTAAACTGAGCACCGGTGTTCATCTTTCTCTGCCTCCTGACTGCAATGTGACCCCCTGCTTCATGCTCCTTCCACAATGATGTCACCCCCGCCTCACGCTCCTCCCATAATGATGTCACCCCTACATCATGCTCCTCCCACAATGCTGTCACCCCTGCATCATGCTCCTCCCACAATGTCACCCCCTGCCTCATGCTCCTCCCACAATGATGTCACCCCCTGCCTCATGCTCCTCCCACAATGATGTCATCCCTGCTTCACGCTCCTCCCATACTGATGTCACCCCTGCCTCATGCTCCTCCCACAATGCTGTCACCCCTGCTTCACGCTCCTCCCACAATGATGTCACCCCCTGCCTCATGCTCCTCCAGTGAGCCTAGACAGCTGCATGGCAGTGAACCATGAGCCCAAATACACTTTTCTCCTTACATTGCTTCTTTCTGGTATTTCATCCTGGTAAGGAAAGGAACACAGTCAGCGCTACTATAAAATAACGGAAGTCAAGTCACAGCGCGGGCGGGCATATTGGTAACACACGCGCTTTTGATGAGTTTTACACTTTAGACTATGTGAATGTCTTTGAAGCAACAAAGACAGATGTCGCAATAATCCTGCGGATAAGAGTGTTAAACAAGCATCTCGATGGCTGTTAACATACAAATTTCTGTTTTGTTAGTGACCAGGGAACTTCAAATGGAACGGACTGGGGCGATGCTCCGTGTTTAAGATGAAGTGCATAAACTCGGCTCCTGATGGAGTACAAATGGGCGCCATGACTGAAGAAGTGTTTGGGGTTAGGGAGATGGCTCGGTAGGGGAAACGCTTAATGTTCAAGTAGGAAGATCGAAGTTTGGATTTCTAACCCATGTTGAAAGAAGGAGAAGAAGAAGGATGAAGGGGAGGAGGAAGGAGGAGAATGAGGAGGGGGATGAGGAGGGGGATGAGGAGGGAGAGGAGGAAGACGGGAGGAGAAAGAGAAATGAAGAGGACAAAAAGCGGGGTATTGTGATGTGGCTCTGTAAACCCTAAGCTAGGGTGGCTGAGACAGGCTGATCTCAGGGGCCCGCTGACCTGCCAGTCTGGCCCAAACAGTGATCTTCCAGGTTCAGTGCGAGACTCTTCCTCAAAAACGCTGGTAGAAAGAGACTAGGAAGATACACAGAGTTAGTATTTGTCTTCAACAGACACAGACATGAGTCCCTGTACACAAACCCAGGGACACGGACCCACAGACACGCAGAAGCAGAGACGGAGACAGACATGATGAGCACTCAGTCTTTTTTTTCCTTTCTATTAAATTCGACCACACCCAAGCTACCAGAACATTCCACTGTAGTTAAAAATTCAGCAAGAATGTTTCCATATGTGTCAAACATAGATACTCCCACACTGGAACATTTGACCCAAATAGCTGGTGGTAGATACAGTCCACATGGTCATCAACTGTGGAGCCCATAGAAAATTGCACTGTGGGTATTTTCAACACTCGCGATATTCTAGATAGATGAAAAAAAGATCTATGTAACAGATACGTAAAAGGACCCCCATAGGTTGTACGCCATTGCATATTTCTTTGTCTTTTTTCCTTGCAATAATTCTGCTTGTGTTTTTTAAAGTGTTTATTCCCAGTGCCACCAGTGTGGTCTCCCCAGTGAGGGCTATCGCTCTGGGCCGTGTTTGTGTCACTGTCGTCTAGGGGATTTCTCTCTTGCTTGTGGACACTCAGCTGCTAATGTGAAGAGAATTATTTTGGAATTTCTCAGTTATTATGCGAATACTTGAGGAAGTGACAACAAAATACATTTTTGGGGGCGGGTGGAGAGACACTGATAGCTCCGAGGCAGACATTTCTTTATAACCTCGTGTGTACATCTCTTTTTCTTAGCTGTACCGTTGTAGGGTGAAAGGGCAGGAAATGACCTGAGATTCAAGATGTGTCATAGAATAACGATTTTCTTAGGTCACCAGATCACCTTTGATGTTGTAGCGAAGAAAATGAACCAAACAGATGGTTTGTAAACAGGCCATGAGAGGGTATGATTGTTACCCAGAGAAACGACACGACCTTTGTACTGCCTGCTTATTAATATTTCCTTAGCCATAACCCGAGCCAGCGCTAAATTCTTCCTTTGACTTTATGAGAAGCTGTCTTCTGTGCAAGAATTTCTGCATCATTGGAGAAAGGGTCCTGATCTTAGCTTGAGGATACCTGGCCCCAAGGAGGGACATTGTGACATCTTTTCTGTGGATTTTGGGGAAAGAAATTGTTGTTTTAAGAAAAGCTAAGAGGTCCCCTAAAACCACATTCTCCACTCCCACAGAGGAGGGAAGTACGTTTTGAAGTATTAGAGAAGGAACAAGAAGCGTGGTTGGGGTTTTAAGGTGCAAAGGATGTTATGGATGGGCAATGCTTGGCTGAAAGGATTCATGAAACGTTTCACTTCCCCTCACCTACTGTCACCTCGCACATCACGCTATGTCCAGGCTCAAGATCTTATGAGATGTGATAACACTGTATAGAATTTCATAGTTCCACAAGCCCTGGTGTTTTCTCAGACAAGGGCATTGGCTATGACAGTGGATGGTGAGTTAGTACATTTCTAAACACTAAGGTTAGACATATTCCCTAAGGAAGAAGAGGAACTACAACGGAGCACTTCAGGCCCGGAAACAGACACCATTTCAGCTTCCTGTGACATCACACTATTGCGTGTAAACGCTTTGACCCTAAGGTCAAAAGCTAATATAAATTAAGGGAAAAAATGAATATTCTTGATATAGTCAAGAACATGGAGGAATACTCTTCTTTTAGCTTTATTATTTTAGTTGGTGGATAAAATGTGTAGTATGTTGTGCATATCACGCTGGTCTGAGGCACATGCACATGGTGTAGCAACTAAATGTAGCTAAGAAACTATGAACTCACATAGGAAAAATTTAAAAATTCAGATATTCCTCTTCCTGTTTTTCTATTTGTCTTTTTCTTTCTGGGTGTCTTTCTCTATGTCTCTTTGTTTCTCTGTCTTTCTCTGCCTTTCTGTATTGTCTCTGTCACCTGTCTGTCTGTCTGTCTCTGTCCCTCTGTCTGTCTGTCTGTCTGTCTGTCTGTCTCTCTCTGTTCATACCATGGCATGCAAGTGGAGGTCAGAGGACAGCTTACTTGCAGGGTCATTTCTCCTTCTATCACCCTTGTCCTGGGGATAGAATTCACTGGTGGTGCGATAACTTTCAATAACCGTACTCTCTCTCATCTTCCGGAGTTATAAAAAGATGATCCTGCCCGGGAACTCTTACTTAAAGGATGAGCCCACGGTTGTTTTATCTCACACCACGATAAGCACCAGTGGCGATCTCAGGCTTTCCTTTATGTACACCCTGGGCTTCCCCACAGTATGTTTCAGTGGCGGGGTGTAGCGAATAGAGCTGATTGTTGTATAGGGGGCTCACAAAAGAGCAGAGATGCAACAGACCGGGAAGGCAGACATGTGCTATTGGGAAATTGAATAATAAAAATAGTCATTGGAATAATTGAAACAGATGGGCTTGACAGGAAACAGAACGGTGCCAGTGTAGAGAAGGCTGCATTTTTAAAAGCAGTGTAGAGAACCGCATTTATTTACCTAAAACATCCCATTTATATGGAGATACACACAGGTGCGGTGAAGTTCATTTTTCGGATATGATTGCAAGAGCCTGATTTGTGTGCACATTAGAAAAAAAATCAACCTTGCTGTGAAAGTAGCATATGACACGTATACATGTTAAGTAATCATTACAAAAGAATTGACAAATTAAGATTTTTATTTTTTTAATAGGTCAAAAAGTATTGGTATGGGTATACAGAAGCGTGTCACCAAGGGCAAATGACCTTCAATATCTTTGTCTGATTGTGTCCCTGGATTCTGTAGAGTAAGTCAATGGACTGAGTTTCCTGAAATTGATTGATTGATTGATTGATTGATTGATTGTGTCTATGTGTTGGGGTGGGTGTGTGCATGCCATGGTACACATTCAAAGGTCAATAAAGAGTCAGTTCTTTCCTTCTACCATGTGTATCCCAGGGATCAGACTGAGGCTATCAGACTTTGCGGCAGGCACCTTTCCCTGTTGAGCCGTCTTGCTATCTCTTGACTTAGTTTTCTTATTGAGAATACTGCTTGTCTCTGGCCCACCCTGTTCCTTTTTGATCGTATATTTCTGCCTTTGGCTCAGGTCTTACATTGGCATTCGCAATGGACTTCCGTCCTGTTTCCTTGTCTGGATCAGAGCTCTTCTGTCTCCTCTCTGCTTCCGGTTAGCTACTAATTTGCTCCCTCAGATCCTTGCTGCCTGGAGGATCACGTTGGGTGGTTCACTTGGCAACTAAGTTTCCCCGTAGCACACTTGTTGCGAGTCAGGTTCAATCTGAAACTTCACTTCTTTAGGACTTTAATTTCCATTTATTCCTCAACTCTAATTGGTTATGTGAGCAACACCAATATTTGAGAAGGGTCTGGTGGTCAGAACCCTCTTCCAGGTACCGTATTTATGGCATGGATGGTTAATTAAATGCACCGACTTGACTGGGCTAAGGGATGCTCAGATAGTGGGTATAGTGCTATACTTTCTGGGTATAGTCTGTGGGTTTAATTAATGAGGATTATCGAGGAGGTTAGCAAGGAAGAGAGATGGGAGTCGGGATAGAGAGAAAGGGTGTTTAGCCTGAAAGAGTGAGTTCTGGGAATCAGATCAGAGCAAAGGGGAAGGTGGAGTGGAGAAGGAGGCTTAGACAGCTGTGAGGACTTAATCCCCTAGGCAGGTGTGTTGAGTGTGGTAACAGCTGTCAGTAGGGAAGGCTACGAAAAAGCCCTGGGAGAGAATGGGTTTCGGGGAAGGAAAACATTTCACAAGTCACAGAGTGGGAGCAGGGGAGAGAAGCACACATAGGGCCGTTTGGCAGAAAAAGCTTAACTAGGAATCAGACTGCAGCAAGGTCAGTAGGTTCTATTCTCTCTCCCTAGCCCTTGTCCACTTAGCTGCAAACAGAGCACTAAGTTTAGCGAGGTTCGAGGTGAGCAAGTGGCAGTGCCAGTTTCTGTACCGGACTCCGGCTCCTTTGTAGGAAGTTGGGGATAAATGTTTGTTCAATAATCATCAGTGTTCTGAAAATCCTGTTAGGAAAAACCCATTTCCCCCCAATCCCTGGGAAACATACTTAGGAGAGCTGTCACTGCACAGTGAGACCAGCAACTCGTGTAAAGAATGAACATCCACCAAAAGGCTCTAAACAATCGCACAAAGCTATCTCTCTCACTCCAGCTCCCGTAATTGGAAAGGAATTCCAGTCTGGAACACGTTTTCTTTTTTGCTTTTTTGTCAACTCGGGGGGCAGATGGCATCATAAGGATTCATGGACCACAAGCAGGATCGATACTGTGGAGAATAGCAGGACGGGCCGAGTCACTCCACAGACCGAGTGTCTGTGTTTCTATCAAGACCACATATTGAAATCCTTGACCTCCGGAATGGTGGTGTTAGGAGATGAGCTGTTCGGAGACAATCAGGTAATGGGAATGAGATAAAATTTGTGGGAGGTCATAGATTTAGACTGGACACCTGCCCTGACCCCAACAGACTAAACCAATACAGAATTTAAATGCAGTAGATGAGCTCTGGTAACCAGAGAGCCTCTACTCAATGAACTAGTTAAGCTATAACCATCTGGCCGGTTGACTACTGCTGTAAGTCAGTTGTAAGCTTGTTTCCAAGTTTTACTTCCATGGGTCTGAAAAACACCGGTCATGATGGCTGGAGCTCTCCAACTGTGCAGCGGCTCTGGGAGCTACTTGATGTGTGAATTGCATTTGGCTTGATTTTCGCTTTGACCATGCGAACGTTATTAAGTTTGATTGATGTAAGAAGATTTCTCTTAGATGCGAGGTCAGAGCCCGCACGGATGGATTTGTTCTCTTCTAAAAAAGGAGGCCAGGGAGTTGTCTAGTTCTCTCTCTACCATGTGAGAACATATCAGGGAGGTGGAAACTTTCAAAAGTGACAAGGTCCTTGTGAGAAATAACAGGTCTCAGGAGGAAGGGAACCCTGTTGATTGTGGTGCTTGTCGATGAACTCAAGCTAAGACAGGACCTAAGCTAAGAAGGTCTATGTAGCTATATTTGCCATAAGAATGTATTTAAGTGCTTAAATCAGCATTAATGTTTAATTAACACTGTAATTCTGTTCCCTTTTGGGGACACAAAGAACTGGAACTTTTTATTTGTTTTTTTTTTTTTTTTAAATGAACATAGTGGTAAAGGCTCAGTTTTAATTTTCTTCCTTTTTTTCCTCATTCATTAATAATTTATTTATCTTCTGATCCGAGCTTCCCCTTCCTTCTCTCTTCCCAGCTCCTCCCCCAGTCCCTCCCCTCCCCTCGCTCTTTGTATCCCTCCCTTTTTTTCTCAGAGAAGGGGAGGCCTCCCACGGTCATCAACCCGACTTGACCTATCTAGTTGTAGTAGGACTGGGTGCATCTTCTATTGAGGAAGACAAGGCTGTCCAGTCAGGGGAAAGGGATCCAAAGGCAGGCAATAGAGTCTGACACAGCTCCTGCTCCTCCTGTCAGAGGTCCCATAGGAATACCAAGCTGTGTATCTTGTTACATATGCATAGGGGCACTGGGTCTGTGCCATGCGTGCTTTCTGGTTGGTGGTTCAGTCTCTGTGAGCCCCGATGGGCTGAGGTCAGTTGATTCTGTAGGTTTTCTTGTGGTGCTCTTGACTTCTCTGGCTCCTTCAATCCTTCCTCCCCCTTCTTCCACAAGATTCCTTGAGCTCTGCCTAATGTCTGGCCGTGGGGCTCTGCATCAGTTTCCATCAGCTGCTGGGTGGAGCCTCTCTGATGACCGCTATGCTAGCCTCCTGTCATGTTTTGTGTTTAGCGTTTTATTTAGTCATTAGCTATGGTCACATACCATCCTGTGTTTATACTGTGTGTCTTAAACACCGAGTATGGGCACTTACAGCTAAAATTAAGTATGTTCATTAAAACTTAACTCTCACTCTGTACCGCCCCCATAACTTTCTAATGTAACCCAAGAAGGGAAATTAGTAACTGTACCGTGTCAAGCAAGGAAAAATGATCAGATCAGCATATAAAACAGAAAAAGGCATTTCAAAATGTCAATAAAAATTTAGCATTTATTATTATTACTACTACTACTACTACTACTACTACTACTACTACTACTACTACTATTGTGTCTGTGCATGATGTATGTGTGTGTAAGTGAGGGCTCCCATGTGGAGGCCAGAGAACAACTTTAGGAGTTGGTTGCTTTCTATGACCCTGGGTTCTAGGATAGAACTCGGGCTGTCAGGCTTATGAAGATTTACTCACTGTGGTGGCTGATCTTGGTTGGCAACTTGGCACGACATAGAAGAGAGAATCTCCATTGCAGAACTGCCTTTACTACGTAGGCCCATGGGGATGGGTGTAAACACATTTTCTTGATTGCTAGTTGTTGTAAGAAAATTCATCTCACTGTGGGTGGCACCATCCCCTAGGCAGATGGGCTTAACCTGTATAAGGAAGGTGGTCTAGGAAAAAGCCACTAAGAACCACTTTTACATGGCTTCTCCTTCTTCTTCTTCTTCTTCTTCTTCTTCTTCTTCTTCTTCTTCTTCTTCTTCTTCTTCTCTTCCTCTTCTTCTTCTTCTTCTTCTTCTTCTTCTTCTTCTTCTTCTTCTTCTTCTTCTTCTTCTTCTTCTTCTTCTTCTTCTTCAAATTTCTGCCTTAATTTCCTGCTTTGGTGGTCCTTGATGACAGTTTCTAACTTGTAAGCTGAAATAGACCCTTTCCTCCCCAAGTCAATTTTGGTCATAAGCTGATAGGAGCTTCCCCTCCCTCCTCTCTCCCTAGTCCCTCCCTCTCTCCTCCCCTCCCAGTTCCAGGGGCCTGACTACCTCATCTCTGCTCCAAAGGCAACAGGCATGCTAGTGGTGCATAGACATACATGCAGGCAAACGCCCACATGCATAAAACAAAGAAAGAAAAGAAGCCCGCATAAAGTTTAATTTTCATCATTTAAGTAAAATCATACTGTAACAATTTGAGCCTATCAGTGACACAAAATCACAAATCCTTTCTAAGGAGGAGATACATATTTGAGAGAAACCCCTACGATTTCATATCTGTATAGAACTATACATGCTTTTGAAATCAAAACCCATGGTTGGGAGAACACAACGTGCTGGATGACGATGGATTTTTTTCACATTCTTCATTCGAGCCTGAGACATACGTGTGAGATTATTGACTTTCCTCAATACACTGAAGACACGACTGCTACAAAATGTTTGCTCGCACCCTCTCCTTTAGCGATCATCTTGCAAACGAAGCCATAACTTTTAAAACATGTTTTTAATTAATTTCCTTCTTTGACTCTTTCATACCTCTGTCCACTCCCTCCCCTTTACCAGTTCCTTCTCAGTATCATGACTTCATTTTTGTTTTTGTTTGTTTTTGTTTTGTTTTGTTTTTGCCTTGGGACCCACTGAATTTAACCAGGGTCATTTGTTTAGATCCTGTTGGCTCACTTATGGGCACAGGAATGAAGACAATGTCTCTGTCTTTTCAGTAGGTGATGGTTTACAGTGTGTGTGTGTGTGTGTGTGTGTGTGTGTGTGTGTGTGTGTGTGTGTGTTGCTGTGTGGGGTATGGGCTGTTGAGTCTCTCTCCCAGTTGACTGGTGACAGGCCTAGATTTGTGCAGGATCCATGCAGGCAATGGCAATTGAGCAAGACCGTGATGGAATGGCCTTGGGATACCCAGTACATCAGACGTCATGGCCCTTCTCCCTTCTCCCTATCTTTCAGCTTTCTCTTCTACAGCTGAAGCAAGACTTCATAATCATTTCGAATGTTATGCTAGGAGCCCAGTGGTGGATAGAGAGGATGCCCTATCCCATTGTGCCTGAAGCATGCCATTCAGCACAGTGTTAGGATCCATCATGGTCTTGTGGATCACCTGTAAGTATTGATTAGTGTGATTTAAACTTGAAATTGCATTTTTGTTTGTGTGTGTATATATGTGTACATCTGCACCTGCGTAGGAGAACAAGCTGTTCCTTTTTGTTTTGTTTTTATTTTTGTTTTTTTTGTTTGTTTGTTTTTGTTTAGACAGTCTTTTGTTGCAGTAAAATTAAAATATGAGGTTTCTTTTACTCTGCACTAGTGCCGGAACCATGTAGCCACATGATATCTGTTAGATATTTTCATCTCAGTCAGCATAGCGTCTCACCCACTATGGTCCATCCCTTATCACATTGGCAATGGCTACTCTCTGAGCCTGGCAACAATCTCTCTACACATCTAGTTCCCAAGGCAGGCTGCCACCATGACAGACATACACATCCCAATTCCATGGTGGCCCAGTGTGTCCAGCCACTACATACTCTTGAACTCAACTAAATCACCCCATGAAAGAACACACAACACAATAACTTCTGATCCAATTGATAAGATATAATTTGCTCACCTATACATCCAAAGCCCAGTACACATCCATCCCTTAAGAATATTCACAACAGGGGTTGGGGATTTAGCTCAGTGGTAGAGCACTTGCCTAGCAAGCGCAAGGCCCTGAGTTCGGTCCCTAGCTCCGGAAAAAAAAAAAAAAAAGAATATTCACAACAACTTGTAAATGTGCAGAGAGGAATCTTAACATCCACCCCCATGTTCTCTCGGCTGTTCTCCTCCTGCTCCAGTCTCCTCCTCCTCTCTAAAACTTTTCTCCCGCTCATCCTTCCTTCTCATTCAATGACAGACCTTGTTCTATCCTGTACCTGCCTTCACCTGCATAATGACATCATCCTACAGTCTTTCACTGAGATTTGGACTGTCAATCAAGCCAGGAAAGCAGGCTGGGGAGACCCAAGGATCTTCATGTCTCTTACTCTCTAATACTGAGGCTACAAGTGGATAATCCCCAGGGGTATCTGTGAACACAGGCGCTAGGGGATTGAACTCAGGTCCTCAAGTTTTCAAGGCAAGCACTTCCCCAACCTAGCCCGACATAAATCCCGAGGAAATGAACAGAGAAACCAAGTATGCTTGTGTCTGTATGTAGCTATGAATCCAAGAAAAGCCCTCGAAGCCTGGGCTGAACCTTGACGGAGGGAGAACTGAGAACTGAGCTTATACACAGTAGCTTCTTCCTCGGGGATAAGCCAAAGCTTTCTAATAAAAACAATTTAGAGTTCAAACACCATTCTATTGTGGCGGAGTCTACAGCAAAGGTGGGGAGACGGAGGGCTATTGTTGCTCAGAGTTTCAGAGGTAAATTTAGGGGAGTCTCTGAGGAGAGCCTTCGATGAATGCAAGCTCTCATCTGTATTCTTCCCTGTTGTGTTTTGCGAGACCCCATTTTGTTAGCGCTAACAGCCGGTGCAGAGCTGATCAACAGGCGTTCCTCAGGAGGACGGGGCTGTGCTTTTATCTTTGGAATTGTTCTGTTCATCTTGAACTTTAAACTGTCTCCGAATAATTAACTTGATTTGATGCTTTTAACAAGGAGGTAATCCTCAAAACTCTTAATAGAGCAGAGAACCGATAACGGGAGAAAGGCAAAGATAATGAACAATTGCTGTTAATTTTCTCATATTTTACGGAGTACAAAGTGATAAGATTGTCCTACCCCTTCGGTTGTTATCTGTGTATACAATACATATAGGGATGTGGAAATAAACAAAAGGGAAGCAAAAACAATAAGATTCAAACGTAATGTAGTTTTATGTGGCCTGAAAAGGTCAATCTTTTGGCTTATGGCTTTTGATTTATTTTTTGAGATGGTCTCATTCATTCTACAGTGGCCTTGAACTCTCTACGTAACTGAAGATGACCTTGACTATCCTTGGCTCCACCTCCCCAGTGCCTGGATTACCTGTGAGCCACCCAGCCTGGGTTAGGCTCGGGGGCTTTAAAAGCAATTTAAGCAATTTTATTCATGCTTATCCTTGGGATATCAATGATCGTGCAAACTATACCTTGGGAGTAGGTTTGATAAGAGGTAGAAATATTAATTTATAGACGACTATAATGAAACCGCTGGTGTTTACTAAACATGAAATGGAAAAAATTCAAGTCATACCCAGCACTTTTTACCACAGTTCCGTATAATTTGTTAGTCAGATCAGGGTTTGGGGTGTCGGTTTCCAGAGAAGCCAGCTGTTTACAGGAACAGGTTACCACCCTCCTTCCCATTTTCTGGGCTTAGCGAAGTTCACATCTGGCCAAGATCGCTCTTTAAAGATGGGAGCCATCTCATCCCATGCTGCTGTCCACTCTCAGGTTGGGATTTGAAGGCACATTCAGCTCCTCAGGGTCTCTCCATGGGAAGAGGGAAAAAGGCTAGACCTTCTCCTCGTACCTCGTCAAACTATGTAGGTAATTTATTTGGCCATTCCTGTCTGGGTAAGATATTAGTCATATGAAGTTTGTAAAGAAAAATAAAATAAAAAAGTGATGTTTTAGAAGACAGTTCAGCATAGTTAACATGTCCCTGGTTATACAGTAGTCCACGGCAGAATCAAGAGCGGACATCCATTTTTGTGCACATTTCATTCATTTCTCTGGCTTTCCTTCCTTTCTTCCTTCCTTCCTTTCTTTCTTCCTTCCTTCCTTCTTTCCTTCCTTCCCTCCTTCCCTCTCTCTTTTCTTTTCTTTCTTCCTTCCTTCTCTTCCTTCTCTTCCTTTCTTTCTTTTTTCTTTCTTTTTTTTTTTTTCTTTCTTTCTTTCTTCCTTTCTTATCTTATCTTATCCATTCACCAAATAATACATAACCATATCCCATTTGGCATTACCCACCATAGGAGCTACCAAGATCTGGTGGGGGAAAGACACACGTTAAACAAATGTCTCACAAAACAGTAAGAGCTGAAGCAGAGTCTGAAAAGGAGGTCTTCAGCATGCAGACAACCAGATCATTGTCAGACGAGCCAGGCCCTTTCCCTGCTCACAGGACAGCACTTATGCTTCCGAACTCTGCAATCAGACTTGAATTTGAATCCCTTCACCGATGATTAGCTGTGTGACCTGTGAGCAGCTCCTCAGTATGGATCGATTTTAGAATTCTTAAGGAAGGGAGACTTACAAATGCGAGGAATGTTTAGCTAGCTACTTGCTTCTCTCTTTCTAGAGCTTGGACTGGATCTCCTGAGATGTCTCCAAGACCGTTTTTCCTTTGCCCATCTCTTGACTTTTCTGCATCCTTTGTCTTTTCCTTTCATCGCCATTCTTCTAGTCAGCAAAAGTATCTGTGGTGGTTTGGATAAAAATGGCCCCCATAGACTCATATGTTTTAATGCTTGGCCCATGAGGGGTTGTACTATTAGGAGGTGTGGCATTCTTGGAGGAAGTGTGTCATCATGGAGGTTGGCTTTGAGGTCTCCTATGCTCAAGCTAGGCCCAGTGTGGCACACAGTCTCCTTCTGCTGTCTGTGGATTAAGATCTAGAGCTCTTGGCTCCTTCTTTAGCACCATGTCTGCCTGAACACTGCCGTGCTTCCTTTCATGATGGCAATGAACTAAACCTCTGAACCGTAAGGCAGCCCCAACTAAATGGTTCCCTTTATAAGAATTTCTTTTATAAGAAAAGCTTGTAATGGTTCTTCTATATAAATGGTGTCTCTTCACAGCAGTAGAAAACCTAACTAAGACACTCTCTTCACATCATCCCGTTAACTCCCTCAGGTTCATCTCTCTTCAGCTCCTGACCATTTCATTGCTCATTTACTTCCAGCCCTGTTCCTAAAAATATGCTTATGGTATAGACTGGGGGATCACATTTTCTCATCTCATATGTTTTTAAAAGCTTTGTTGTTTTTAAACAGTCCAAAGTGCTTACTGCACAAGCCCAGAGGGAACAGAATTTAGATCCCTAGAACTCATGCAAATGCCGCATGGGTTTTTAATTCCTGCCTTGGAAGGTTGAAAGAGGAGGTCTCCAGAGTCAGCTAACTACTGAGACTAGCCATGTTGGTGAGCTCTTGGTGAGAGACCTGGCTCGTGCATAATGTGGGAGAGACTGGTCAAATCTGGTTCTTGAAATCAACCTCAGGCGTCCACTGGTAGGCACATCAACATGCACTTGTGCTTGAATTTGCACCCATATACACAAAAACAGGCACAGACACATGCACACCACACACACACACACAAATGGAAAAAAGGAAAATAAAAGTTTTAGTATACCAGGGAAAACATTGTGATCTGATGAACTGTCCTTATTGACTTAAATAAGTTAGTTTTGCAGTAATTCAAATAAGAATCAAAGAATAGAAAAAAATAACTTCATCAAAATTGTCATAAGCAGTAAAGAAAGCAGGTTTCCTTCATCAAATAACTTTTAATACAAGTGTTTTAGCGCAGGTATAATTGTGTCATGTGTTCTTTCAATAGAAATGCCTCTTTTGTTTGGAAGGTGAATCACGATCTCTTATTTCCCTCAGAAGAGTGAAAACCCCACATTTGGGTCTATAGCCGAGTTTGAGCCTGACAAGCCCCAAGCTTCGTTTCTCTTCTTTAGAGAAATGAGATGTGGTGGGGGAGTGGCCAAGGCGAATTATATATGTCCTAACTTAAAGCTCCTGTCATGCATGGATCATGTAGAGTGAGGACTGTATAGAAGGCAGGTATCATTTACCATCAGTTATGAGAAACAAAGCCCTTCTTCCCCAGTGAAGCCTTAAAGGCAAAAGGGAAGATCATTGCATATACACAAGTGTTTAAATCTGTATTTGGACTATACCATAAGAAACATTTGATTGTATCCTGTACCCACTGAGACAAACTGTATATGCAGTTTCAACACATCATCACAAACTGTAACATTATGTGACTATACCATAAGGAACATTTGATTGTATCCCCTACCCTCAGAGACACACTGTATATGCAGTTGTAACACATCGTCACAAACTGTAGCATTATGTGTTGTTCTCTGACATTTTCTGTGCTTTTCTCTTTATTCATTCCCATAACAAATGGGATTCTGGTTATAATAGGCTGGGTTCGTTTCAAGTCAGTCTGCCATTTGAAAAACAATGTCTCGTTGTCTTTGAGATATAGAGAACAATGCAAAGCAAGGATCCAGGTCAGCTGTTGGGTATGGGGCGGGGTCGGGGCAGGCAGTGGGTGTTTGTGATACTGAAAGCAAAATCGGGCGTCATTTTTGTGGTAGGTTGAAAACCATGTTTACCAGAAGAAGTTTGTCTTTGTTGGTTTTCTCATTGCTGAGCCCAATACATGACAAGGAGCAACTGGAGGGAGGGAAGGAGGGTTTGTTTGGACTTCGGCTTTGAAGGCTCAATCCATCGTGGTGGAGAAAGAAGGGCAGTGGGCTCCGAATGAGAGGTAGCTGTTTGCTTCCGTCTTAGCTGCAGAGGCCGGAAGTAGGGTTGGGCTGTCAAACATTAAGGCCCGCCCTGACAGTGACTCATTTCTTCCAGGGAACCTCTGCCCACTCAGACAGCATCAGCAGGGGAAATGATCAAGACAGGAGCCTACCGTGGACATTTCACATTCCGACCGCAACAAAGTTGAAATGAACCATAGAGAACATGGGCGATTGGATGAACAAAAGAATAGTTCAGGATGTAGCTAAAAAGAATGCAAGCCACACACAAGTTCTGCTAACTTAAATTAGGTGATATTTCTGGACAAATTTCAGGTTTCTTTGTCTACAGAGAGCATGAATCTAGTGTATAAATGTTTATCTTGTATTTATGGAGTGATCTAAAAAAAATCTCAGAAATACCTTAAACTTGAAATGATCCTAGTATTTAGAACGTACACATTAGTATTTTATAACCTTGTGTGTCTAACACTGCTGAAGTACTAAGTCTGGGGAGAGAAGGCCAAGAGCAATCGCAAGAGTGATAATCGTGATGATAGAGTTGTGGCTGATGTTTGTGGAGTGTTTTCTGTCCTCCGTTTCTGTTTGGGAACAGTCCTCAGGGAGTCGGGGGGAGCTGCTCATGGTGGAGCTGAACATGGCTGTGATGAGATGGTCCACTCGCATGCTGGGGCGGCTTTGCATTTAATAAGTTCCTTATAAATGATGCTTGAAATAATCTAGTGGGGAAAAAGCTGAAATACTGAGATGCTTAGACAGTAAAGCTTGTCCTAGGCAAAATAATGAGCCAGTTTTAACAGCCCCTTTGTGGCGGGTTTAGCTTTTCCTTCTCACGCAGGGGTTGAGATGTTCAGTTTTATTTTATGTCTTTATTAAGGTCTAAGAGAGTGGATTGGTTTTCTGCATTTGCTATATACATCTTTCCCGTTCAAATTTTTTTTTAAAGGTCGCTTTTTTTTGGGTACGATTCTCTTTAGAGAACGCGAAATTAGAACAACGTGATAGAGACAGCTTTATGTCCTTGCCAGCAAGAATGAGTGCGCATTGGAGGTGGGATGTTCCCCTGTGTAGCATGACTTCAAGGGGACTCCTTATAGGGCAGAGACTGAGCCTCCAGGGCTGAGATCCACCATCCAGAGCTTCCGGCTGCAGACATGTCGTTTTTCAATGAATGATGCTGATGGAGTATGATTTTCAGGGAGGAAACCAGAGAGGAAGCCAGTGAAGCTAGGGACGGGACTCAGCAAACAAAAAGGAGAGAGGGAGGGGCCCAGATGGGAGGGAGGGGCATAAATGGGAAGGAGGGGAAAGGTAGGAGGGAGGGGCATAGGTAGGAGGGAGGGGCCCAGATAGAAGGAGGGGCCAGATGGGAGGGAGGGGCATAAATGGGAAGGAGGGGAAAGGTAGGAGGGAGGGGCATAGGTAGGAGGGAGGGGCCCAGATAGAAGGAGGGGCCAGATGGGAGGGAGGGGCATAAATGGGAAGGAGGGGAAAGGTAGGAGGGAGGGGCATAGGTAGGAGGGAGGGGCCCAGAGAGAAGGAGGAGCCAGATGGGAGGGAAGGTATAGAAGTGAGGAAGGGGCATAAAAGGCAGACTTGTGGAAGCTGGTCTGAGAATGCCTATGATTATCTCAAGTTCTTTTCTGAGGGAGGCCTCCTTCATCTCTCTCAGACCTACAGGAGAGAGAGAGAGAGAGAGGAATAGTGCTTTCATCCCGTCAATCATCCATTTACATCTGGTGAGTGTCTCCTGGGGTTGATGCCCTAGGTACCAACTTAGAACCTCTCTCGTCTTGGCCTAGGAGGAGAGATAAATTCCAACAGCCAATTTTCTCACTCATTCTTTCTTTGTCTCCCTCCCCCTCCCCCAAGGAGGCTCGGTATCAAATGGAAAAACTGACATGTGCCTGTATGCTTTTGGGAGCAAAACGAGGTAATAAGTGGATGGGACTTCCTGCTTCCGGCGTATGTGCTGGCTCAGCAAGTTTATCAGTCCATCTTTCTAGTCTTTCATTACAGAGAGTGACAAGGCAGGCTTCAGGGCGATGTTTGGAGGAACAGCAGTAGCCATTAAGAGGAAGAAAGAGCTACCGGTGCTAGCATCCGTGGAGGCTTGCCCTGATCCTCAGTGTCCACGAGGAGTAGTTCTCAATCATGACTGATCTCCCGCAAGTGCAGGTGTCAAAACTTTCCAAGGATATCTTTTTAAATGATATCTAGGTTGCTTATAATTCGGAGTCCTGTGTAGATGCTAGGCTGGTACTGGCTGTTTTCCTCCATGTTCTCTATTTCCATCCGTTCAATCTGGAGCTCACCAGTTGCACAAGACCAGCTTCTCAGGGAGCCCTATGTATTCTGCTGTCTCTAACTCATAGCTGCCAAGGTTACAGGCTTGGGCCATCATGTGTGTGTGTGTATGTATGTGTATGAATCTGAACTCAAGTTTTCATGCTTGGGTAGCAAACTCTACTGGATAAGCCTTCTCCTCAGTCCTAGCACAAGAAAAGGTTTGGACATGTCTAGCACAGGTTCTGTCTTTACAAAGCAGCCAAGAGCCGTTAGATTCTGTTTAACTTTTCACTCACCACCCTCCAGGTACCAAATAGCCTATCTTAGCTTTGTCCTCAATGGATCATGTGACCTTAGGCTAGTGCTCAGAAATTTGCTTCTCAATCAGCAACAGTTCTCATGGAGTTTAAAAATCACATAGAGTTTTAGAAATTTTTGAAAAAACTGTATGTCAAGTCTCCAGATGTGAAGGAATTGCTCAATGTAGGCAACCGTCTTTCCCAATCATCCATTCTGCACACAGGTCTCTGCATCGAACTCTCCAGAGGGAAGATCTTGTTGGACTATAGGGCTCAGAGTGAGTGAGTGCACGCAGTAGCTCTTATTACTTCTGCGATGGTGACTATGTGCTTGGCCCAAGGAGTGGCACTATTAGGAGGTGTGACCCTGTTGGAGTAGGGGTACCACTGTGGGTGTGGCTATAAGACCCTTATCCTAGCTACCTGGAAGTCAGTATTTTGCTAGCAGCCTCCAGATGGAGATGTAGAACTCTCAGCTCTTCCTGCACACCTGCCTGGACGATGCCACACTCCCACCTTGATGATAATGGACTGAACCTCCGAACCTGTAAGCCGGCCCCAATTAAATGTTGTAAGAGTTGCCTTGGTCATGGCATCTGTTCACAGAAGTAAGACCCTAACTAAGACAGCTTCTTCAAGAGCCACTGGGCACGATTGCATGCATTTCTATATGGGCACCCTTTTTTTCTACAAGAATTCAGGCTTTCTCTCTAGTTCCTACCTCAATTAAAACATGCCATTCACTTTACCATTATCATTGTTATTATTACTGTGTGTGTAGGATGTGTGTGTGTGCAAGTGAAGGTGCACACATGTCACAGCACACATGGGGAGGTCAGAGGACAGCTGTGTGGATCCAGGTCTCTCCTTCCACCTTTATAGGCACGTGTTCTAGGGCTCAAACTCAGGTCGTCGGGTTCGCATGTCGAGCACCATTACTTGCTGAACCATCACTCTGGTTCTACTTTATATACTGTTCAATATTCTTTTTCCTCTCCTGTATCTCACTGTTAAATTTCAAGAGCCAAATCCCCCAAAACGGCAGCAGCATTGACGTTGTCTAAAATGACGGTCTCTGCTCAGCTCAGGCTGGACTATAGAGGATTGTCGGAGGATAGATAAGAGCTTGCATGCCCATACCATGAAGGGAAACCCACCTGTGACAGTATTGATGATTTCTGCTTACCTGCAGACAGGAGCCTAGCAACTGTTTCACCCAGCAACTATTTGAAGCTGAGACCTACAGCCAAACATTGAATGGAGCTTAGGGAATCCCATGGAAGAGGTGGAAGGATGATTGAAGGAGCTGGACGGGTAAAGGATGACCCAAGAAAACCTACTGAGTCAACCAACCTGGGACCACAAGCTTCACAGAAACAGAACTGCCAACCAGAGAGCATGAATGGGACTGACCTAGGCTCTCTCTGCACACATTGTTGTGCAGCTGTGTCTTTATGTGGGACACTTGAAGCGGGAGCAGGGTCTATCTCTGACTACATTGCCTTCCTTTGGATCCTTTTCCTCTAACTGGGCTATCTTGTCTAGCCTCAGTGGAAGAGGATGTAGGCTTAGATTTTTTTCAAAACCTATTATAATAAGGGTTCTCAAATGCTTTGATCGCCCTTCTAGCCCAACATCATCCAAAGGTAGGGGAGAAAATATGTAAATAGGACAAGAGGGATGTGGAACTGTTCAGAAGTAGTTCATTGGGGCGGTTCCAATCTCTGCTCGTCAAGATACCAGCAGCCCAGTTCAAAAGTGTCACCAAACAGGAATCAGCAAGGACATCATGATCCAGCAGAGACTAGGAGGCCTCTGCTGAGTCATTGACATGAGTCAACAGGAGTGACCAGGACCCACAGGAATGCTAGGAGTTCTTTGTGGTGTCTCTCTCAATGAAGTGAAGAGCTAGCTATGCAAGCACCACCCCCCAACCCCTCCCCCCATCACTGTCCGTTGAGTCACACTCATACTCTTTCTAAATATCACGTGTCCTTTTACTAGTCTCGCCTCAGCAAAGCATCAGGTGAGTCTGTGTCAGCAAAATACCACATGAGTCTGCATCACATGACACAACCAGAAACTTCCTTTTCAAGAGCTTACTCCTAAGATGAGCCTAGTCTTGCTACAGCTCAGTAAACTTGGGCTGGTTGATGTTCATTGGAGGCCTCCCATTTTCTAGGAAGAAGGGGGTGTATGTGGGGGCGTGAGAGGGAAGGACTGGGAGGGAAAGAGGGAGAGGAAGCTACAATAGGGATATATAGTGACTAAATAATTTAGTCAATTGAAAATCGAAAAACAAACAAACCAACAAAAAAACCCTTACATACAGATTTCACCGGTTTCTGTCTGCCAGGAAGGGTCACTTCCCTTATTTCTTCTTACCTTGGGACGATGGGTTCTCTACTGGCATTTATCTGTGCTTAGATACCAAAGCCCACAATAACCACCAGGCTCCTTCTCTCCAGTAACATGTACCTGTTACCCCAACCAAAGCCCAGCTCTCTACCTCACTGGTTTTTCTCACCTCACCAACTCCCTCTCCGCTATGGCTAGCTTCCAGGCTATTTTGCTCCCTGGTCCTCCTTATCCCCAACTCCTGCCCCGATCCAAGCCACTACTCTTCTCTCTGCTCCAGAGAGATGACCCTGGCTATCAGTGGTCTGCTCCACTGTCTGTCCTGGAGAGGTAGCCATGGCAGCTTTGGACTCCCCAAGATGTCTCTGGTTATCCTCTCCTCTATACTCACAGTAAACCTTTCTTTTTTCCACCCATAGAGTGGTCCAGCTTGGTGGTTTCATTGTTCCTTCTCCAACACTCATAATGCACGTATCTCCAAGGACTGGTTCAAGGACACCTCCCCTACCCCAAGGGTATCATATATTTTATCTCTTCTTGGGAAGCTGAGCTCACTATCTGTTTCATCCTCTGGATAGAGAATTTGATAAAGAAATAAAAATATGTCCCATGGCAGTCTAATCCTAGTGACTCTCAGAATTCAGTTTTGAACTTCTTGTCCAGAGGCATTTTTTTTCCCTCTAAATGGCTCAGTACGCAGGTTGCAAAGATATCTAGAAGAAAATCAATGTTGGTAAGGAGCCAACACATGGAGAAGTCAGCCAAGAGAACTCCGGAGAAAGAGAATCAAGGAAGCCCAGCCTTGTTGTCTATCCTTCCCATCAACTTCTGATTATGTGAGTCTGTAAATTCTCTTCTTGCAGCAAAACCACCCTCAATGTCTTAGTTACTGTGAACTGGGGGGAACGAACTTGTTGTCAGAAAAAAAAATGAATAATGTTATTTTTTAATGTGATTTTGGCAAAATAAAATATTTCTAATGGTAATGAATTAAATGTATGTAAAACTGACACAACACAACGTGTGTTATAGAAATAACTCGACATTTATCAACATGATTGAATTTAGCAAACATTAGGAGGACATGATTTTTTTCTTTTTCTTTCTTTTTTTTTTCAATGGCATAATGGTAAGAAGACTCATATGACACAGATTCCCTTGCTGGTTGGTTGAGAATAGAAAGATACGTTTTCAGGATAGCTCAGTGGTTAGGAGTGCTGGTTAAGTACTCTCCCAGAGGATGTGGGTCCAATGCCCAGAACCCCCACAGCAGCTCACCACTGTCTGTGACTTCAGTTCTAAGATATCTGCTGCCCTTTTCTGTCTACATAGGCACTGCACTCATGTGGTGTACAGACACACAAGAAGACAGAGCGTACATACACACAAAGACATAAAATTAAAAAGAAAAAGCATGTTGTCATTTCCACCCTTTCGTAGCATGCCAGACCTTCATGGTAGATGCTTGAAAACTTCAGATGTCTCACAGGACAGTCTCAGCACCCTCTCCATGGCATCGAAGTAATATGCTGGATTAAAACCTACAAATTATGGGGAAGATCACATGTCCTGATAAAGTCTGTTCCTTTACCTTTTCTGTGTTGAATACAATTTCACAAAGTCCTGAAACACAGATTCTAAGTTCAATTATATGTAGTGAGGTTTAAACTTAAACTCTTGGACATTGTTTGGAGCCATGATCCAGGAGGCTGTTGTAGATTATAGTGGTGGTGGGAACTGGTCAATATTTCTGTCTGGTAGTAGCGGCCAGCGGGTGTGATACTGAGTGGGAGAGAGAACATGAACTGCTTTACATGCCTGAACTCCTGACTTTATTTTTCTAGCCAAGTGCTTTTGTGCCTTTATTTGTTAAAGAAAAAAATTACTATTTAGCAATTAAATTTATAATAATGTGTTTCTGGCTTTTAAAGACTTGTTTTATTTTTAATTATGTGGGTATGTGTGTCTGTGCATGAGTTCATTACATCATGCACATATGAGTTTATGCACATATGAGTTTATGCACATGCACATATGAGTTTATGCACATATGAGTTTATGTACATATGAGTTCATGCACATATGAGTTCATGCACATATGAGTTGATGCACATGTGAGTTTATGCACATGTGAGTTCATGCACATGCAAAGAAAGTGCAGGAGTTCTTGGGTACAGAAAGAGGGAATGGTCTGGAGATGGAATTACAGGTGGTTGTGAGCCCCTTGACGTGGATGCTGGTAACTGAACTCGTTCTGTAAAAGCAGTGTGTGTCCTAACCACTGAGCAATCTCTCCAGCCCCCAAATAAGACTTTAAAAAAATGTTATATTGGTAATTAATGGAAAGATACTGAATTCTTATAGTCCAGAGTGCCATGCTCTAGAATGTGCTTGGGGACTCAATTTGTTCACAAAGGGCTGCTAATTGATATGGACAGTGATGTTAATTATACGCACAGTGCTTACAGCAGATCTCTAGAACTTTCATTGTTTGCACACTCAGGAGTCCCATTAAGAAGCTGTAATATATACACAAAGAACCTAGGGGTAAAACGAGAGAGGAAAAACGTATATAAATAAGAGTGTCTTTCTCAATCTCTACATCCTATCTTTTGAGACATGGCCTCTCATTGTCAGATTGGCTAGACTGGCCAGCAAGCTCCAAAGATCCGTCTCTGTTCCCCTTGTGTTAGGATTACAGACACATGGGCATGCCTAGATTTTCCGCATGGGTGCTAGGATCCTAATGCAAGTCCCCAGTCTGCATGGTACACACTTGGCTGATTGAGCCAGCTCCCCAGCCCTACTTGTCTTTAGTCTGGTTGATTTTTCTATTATTGAAAGTGGATACAAATGTAACAGTTACTGTGTTGCTGTCTGTTTCTATTCATTCCATGCTGTACCTCATGTATTTGGGACTTCTGACGTTAAGTACATATATGTTGGAGTAGTAATTTCTTACCTTCACAAGCTTGCATAAAAACATGCAACCAGTTATTATACTCATTAGCCATATGCCTAGATTGAGCACAGCTATCACTACAGTAATTCATTCCCTGGCTGTGAGACCCCTTGCTATTTGTGGCTTCTCCAGGCCCGAGTGGTCTTGCTCCATCTTCTTTCTATCTCCTCTTCCTCCGTTCTTCCTCTCTCAGACTTCCGGCCCCACCCTTCCTTTCCACTGCCCAAACATTGGCCCTAGCCTTTATTTGACCAGTCAGAATGGTGAGAAGATTCCATGAGATCCCCTGAGTATTCGATCCACTCCTCATGGGGGCCGTCCCCTTGTGAGGAGCATTAACGTCAAAATACAAAGGACACCAGGGCAACCCATAACATTTCCCCCCCTTTTTTGTCCAATTAAAAGGCTCTTTTTTTCTCAGATATAAATTGAGCACAATCCTCACAATTATGCGAATGGTAAGAACTCAGACTTCAGTTTGTTCATACCATTTATATCTTCCTGGCAATTTTACACTTTTATCATTCTGTAATGGCAGTTTTGACTGGGTCTGTAAGCCTCATGTAAATGTTACCTTTCTCCTCTGTTTATCATTTGCAAGGAACCCGTTTCTCCATCACTCCATTTTCAGATATATTATCACTCTACTTAAAATAAGATTTTTCTTAAGGATCGTTCTGTATTTAAAGAGAATTAATTTATTTATTTTATATACACTGGTGTTTTTGCCTGCATGTACATCTGCTTTGAGGGTGTTGGATCCCCTGGAACTGGAGTTACAGACAGTTGTGAGCTGCCATGTGAGTGCTGGGAATTGAACCCATGTCCTCTGGAAGAGCAGCAAGTGTGCTTAACTGCCGAGCTGTCTCTCCAGCCCAGTTTTTCTATTTTTTTTTCAAAAATATTTTTATCTTATTTTATGTGTTTGAATGTTTTTGTCTGTGGGTATGTATGGGTACCACCTGTGTGGTACCCATCACCTGGTGATGGCAGAGGCCAGAATTGGGCCTTTAAGAACTAGAGTTATAAACAACTGGACAATTGTAAGCTTCCTTGTGGGTGGGTGGATGATGAAGACCGAACATGGGTCCTACTTAGCTTCATATCCTCTCTTTCCAAATACCTCAAAAAGCCTAATTTATGCCGCCCATGGACTCATGGGCATAGGGCCATTCACAGGAGCATAGTTGACCTTTGAGGGGCCATATCCTTACAGAGAACTGATTCTACCTCCATGCAGAAGCCATAAATTGTCAATAACTCTGTAGCGAGGTTGGGCATCTCAACTCCCCCTGAGTGGTCAATGCAGCTAGAGGTGGGGATCAAGACTCCCCCTGCATGCTTGAATGTTGAGTTCGTCATGATGTTTTAAGCTCTTGATTTTCCTTCTGTGGTCTTTCTTCATATGTAATATTCTGTTTTTCTCATCAATACCTTCACCTATCTTCACTTTCCTTCGGTACTGTTTTCTTTTTTTATTAGTCTTGCTCTGTGGATTTGAAGACCTGCCTTCAATGTTGCCAGTTCTTTCTTCTGCTTGGGCAAGTCTGCAGCTGCGACTCCCTAACGAATTTCACAGTCCAGTTACTACATTCCGCATCCCCAGAACCTCTTTTTTGACTTCAGAATAAGTTTCTGTTTCTTTGTCGGTGTTTTCACTTTGTTCATGCACTGATTTCCATACTTAGTTTTTCTTCGTTTTCCTGAGGCTCACTGAGATTCTTCATGGTGATTATTTCCAGTTATTTGTCAGGCAATTCATCTTTATTTATTTTTTATTGGTGTCTAGAGACTCAGCTTGTTGAAGCAACCAGCTTCAACAAGGGCCCAACTTTCACCAACAAGCCTTGCTACTGCATCTTCGAGGTGTCTTTTCTGATATTATGTGTCTCAGGGTTTTACTGCTGTGAACAGACACCATGACCAAGGCAACTCTTATAAAGGAAAACATTTAATTAGGGCTGGCTTATAGTTTCAGAGATTCAGTCCATTATCATCAATGGGGGAAGCATGGCCGCATCCAGGTAGACAGGTTGCTGGAGGAGCTGAGGGTTCTGAGTCTGGATCGTTCCCAAGGTGAAAGTGTAAGTTAGCTGTTGGCTTTTGATTCTGCTGAGCTGGTCTTCTTTGTCCTCTTGAAGATGGGAACGCAGCGAGGAGACTTGTGCGTGAAACTGTTCTTGGGATCTGTTCCAGGGTAGCTCTTCTTGGCTTTGAGGTTGCTGGGATGAGTGTGACGCCTTCATTGACATCTGAAGTCTTACTAAAGGGGTTTTGGATTCGTGCTGCCGTGACGCCATTGCTTCTTTGAGGAGGACGGTCTGGGGCTTCCTGGGCTGATGTCTTCTTCCTGCTAACATTTTCCTCACATAGCTAGTGTTTTCATAAATGTCTCCATTGCACACTTGCAAGGTAAGTTGTTTTTTTAAAAATGGCTAAGTCTTATTAAGACTAGAGCTCTACTCCTGAACCTGTTAAAGTGCTGAAAGTCCTCAAACAAGAAGAGACCACTGAGAACAACAAGAGAGGCATGGTGGGAGGGTCTTCCAGATGATTGGCAGGTGTGTTTCTCATCCTCTCACAGTTTTAAAGACCAGTTTCTTTTGCTCGTGGTTGATCTAATGAATTTGCCAGCCGTCATCAAAAGACTGCGTTCTCAAAGTATCTCTGACCTTGAAACATCACAGTCTGATCTTTGTAATGTAATGTAACATAATGATTGTAATCGTAATGTCCGCTGATGAGCACATACGCGGTAGGACTTGAAATGTGTTATTAATTGAGAAAGCTACCAAGCTGACACTTGTAAAAAGCAAATGGAAATGAGAGGGGAAAAAAAGAAAAAGAAACCAAAGAATGGATTGCTAAAATGTCTGTCAAAGAAGAGCAGGAAGAGGGAAGCCTGTGGAAGGAGAGTGGGGCAGGGGGAACGGAAATGGAGTCAGTATGAAAGGTGACTTGGAAGCCGAGCTCCAACAGCACTCATGAGTAGAGGAGAAAAAGTTTGGATGTTTATTATAAAGAAAGGGAGGAAACACCATTAGTTTGAGGTTGATAAAGTGACCTGAGGAGGAGAGAGTAGGAAAGAGAGAAAGTTTAGCATCATATATGTAGTAATTGAAATATTTAACACCCAAGAAAATAACAAAATGGTGGGCCAGAGATTTTGAAAGGCCACTATCAACCGTCATTATTACCTATTAAATGTCACTGTACTGTCCTGGGCGTCAGGGTCAGCTTTCCCAATTTGTAGCAATTGTATTCGTGATGACAGCCATAATTGCAGGACCAGAAGAATAATTATCACTTTTCTTACTATTATTACAGGGATTCAGGCACCGTTAATTTCGTAATTGTTATGAAGTGGTGAAGAAGAATTCTCTAAATCTTTCTTATATTCACTTTTTTTTTTGTATTTTAAATTAGGCAAATGCCTTGGATTTAACGCCAAGGCTATTTTACAGTACACAGTATAGCTTTGCTTGTTCAGGTTCATATTTTATTTTCATTCATATTGATATATTGGTGTTTGACTGTTTATGGGATTTTTTTTCCAAAACAGGATTCATTGGAGATTCCGATTCAAGGTACGTTTTCTTACTTTTATGCGACCCAATGTTCTATAGGATAATTGTCATTCAAATATTCCACTAAGAGTAGCACGTTAACCATTATTTAATCTGAAGCCACTGACTCATTTTTCAGATTTTAATTGACTGAAAAAATTTTATATACATAAACTTCACCTAGAGCTTTTTATAGCACTATTTTTTCGTCATTCTAAATTTCTAAAAACTTATAATCCACGTGTAGTAAATCTTGTAAGCACATATTTGAAGTCATGCTTGACACAGGCATCTTCCCATGTATCGGCCTTTTGTGATAGAAGCAGGAGGCTGGGGCTTGGCTTTACTTGCCTTGTAGACTGTACAAAAGATTAAAGAAAAGTACAACTATGGGCTATTGGGATAGTGTTGCAAATCTCATGACTAAGCTGTTTTCTTCTATGTGAGGGTCTTGCCTATTTCTAATGCAAATGAAACCACAACCTCTGGAAGAGTACAAATGTGTCCAACCCCTACTTAGCTATATTGATATATTGCATTTCTCTTTTTTGTACATTTCACAAAGTTACATAAATATCTTTGCGATTAAATTTTTTCCGAGGACGTAAAAACAGACCAAGAAAACAAAATATATGCCATTTGCCTAGATGGAAAACTCAATAGTTTAAATATATATATTCCATCTCTGAGTTCATGTATAAATTTGGTGTGGTTCCAATAAAGAATCTAATGGATTTCAAGCAGTACCTGACATGCTGTTTCTTCAGGAAGAGAAGAGCCATTGGTAAATTTGATTCCATTAAGATAAACAATGTGTGGAAAGCAGTCCCACAGAGTTAAATATAAGTGATAACACAGGAAAAATATTTCTTACTGTGTTCCAGGCAAAGAAGTAATACTTAGAACTTTCAAAGAGAAACATTTGAAATATTTAAGAATATTAATAACCCAATAAAAATGGAGAAAGGATCAGAAAAGACAATCCATAGAAAAGCGAAACATTGAAATTCAATAAACATATACACCAACATCAATTGCATATTGTGTTAGCCATGGTTCTCCATAGAAACAACCAATTGAACACACACAGACACACACACACACACACACACACACACACACACACACACACACACATCTCCAGTCTTAGTTAGGGTTTTACTGCTGTGAACAGACACCATGACCAAGGCAATTCTTATAAGGACATTTAACTGGGACTGGCTGACAGATTCAAAGATTCAGTCCATTATCATCAAGGCGGAAACAAGGCAGCATCCAGGCAGGCATGGTGCAGGAGGAACTGAGAGGTCAGCATCTTGTTCTGAAGGCAAACAGGAGAAGATTGACTTCTGGGAAGCTAGGAAAAGGGTCTTAAAGCCCAGTGACACAATTCCTCCAACAAAGCCACAGCTCCAGACAGTGCAACTCCCTGGGCCAAGTGTATTCAAACCACATCTCCTATCGGTTCTATTTTTCTCTTTCTCTTTCTCTTTCTCCACGTGTGTGTGTCTGTGTGTGTGTGTGTGTGTGTGTGTGTGTGTGTGTGTGTGTGTGTGTCTGTCTGTCTGTCTGTCTGTCTGTCTGTGTCTCTCTGTGTATATACTTATATGTATATATGCATATGATTCCTTATAAGGAATCAACTCACATGTTGTTGAGGCCGAGTCAGTAGTCGGCTGTATGCAAGCTGAATACTCAGGAAAGCTGGTGCTACCAATTTTAATTTGAGTTGAAGACCTGAACCAGGACCAAATATAGTGTAAGTCCCAGTGTCTGGTCAAGAGAAGATTAAGGTCTCACAGTTCAGAAAGAGAGAGTAAGAGACAATCTGTTTTACTCGAGGGCTCGTTGAAGAAACAACATATAAAATGAATATATATATATATATGCATATATATATGTATGTATATGGATAAATATATATGGATTCATTATAGCGGTTTACAGGTTTGGCTACTCTAACAATGGCTATCCCCTAAGGTAAAGGCCAAGAATCTGGTAGTTGATCAGTTCATGAGACTGGATGGTTCAGCAGTCCTAATTTGATGCTGGAGTCCCAGAGGACTCCTAGAGACCTGCTGGTCTTTAGTCTATGCTGGAATTTTAAAGAAGCAGTTTTCAATACCGGCAAAGGAATGAAAGCTTTAGCGGCAGGATAGTTGAACTTGCCAGGGAGAGTGAGGATGAGTGGACACAAAGCAAAACCCTCCTTTTCCATGCCCTTCCGTGGGGTCTGCCATCAGAGGTGTGGCTCAGGTTTGGGGGGGCCTGCTCAGCTCAGATGATCCAATCAAAACCTCACAGGTGTGCACAGCTGCTTGGGTTTCATTCAGTTGAGTCCAGATGGAGCTGGATTGGCAACCAAGACTAGCCACCACACCATCTAACATTTCAGATCCTAAGCTCACCTAGAAATATCCTTATAGACATCCTGAAATAATGTTTAACCAGCTTACCGTGTAGCCTCCGGCCCCACTAAACCTTCACGTGTAATTTTGTCCTAAGAACTCATTGGCATGCTTTTTCGTCGAGTGCTTTTTATGGAACAGAACAGTTATTGACAGAGCTTGTCATTAGTAAGTGTGGGTAAGAGCTGTGCACTTTGAGTTCTGGTGAGGATATTCAGCCATCGGTGCTATGGAGAAGAATGTGGTAGCATGCGGTAAGCTTTAGTTACGTGTGCTTTACCACCCCGCCATCCTCTGTGACCAGTGGTGGAGAATGAGAAAGTAAGGGGCAATTTCATGTCATTTTTGGAAGAATTACAGATATGATGCCCTGTCACAGAGTAATTTGCAAGGCATGCTATGATATGCCAAGAGCAAGCTGAAATATAGAGTATTACATTAAAATAAAAAAAATATTGGCATAGAATGTCATCTGCATTTATAAATGCCTCAGGGTGTCTGGGAAGGACATTCCAGACAACAGTGGCTCTCTAGGCAGGGTCTGGGAGTACGGTTTGGTGGGAAAGAACTCAACTGATTTATTTTCTTTTCAAAAACTGTGCATTCACAACTACTCACCTGAACATAAAGTACTTTGGCCATATTCACTCTCCACCAAGCTCTCTTACCCTTCTTTCTATCTCAGTGAGTGTTTTCTTCCAAATAAGTCACCCTCCTATTTTCATGACTTTTTAAACATTATGTTTTCTTGATTGACAGATAATATTTGCATGTATTTATAAGGCAAAAATGTGAACTTTTGGCTCATGTATGGGAGGAGTACAATGGCGCGGGTCATTAACACATCTGTCACCTCAAACTCTTATTTCTTCGTGGTAAATATGTTCAAGACCCTCTCATCTATCACCATTTTTCTTAATTTAAATCTTGTGCAATTTATTTAAAAATCAGCAGTGGAATTAAGCATTTATTCTTCAAGTAAATGCTACGGAAGTGTCTAGTCTAGAGCTGGGGAGGTAAGGTAGGGTGACCCCCTTCTGAGGGATGTAAAAGCTCTCTTCAAGAAGTATCTTGCTGAAGTACAATGCCACTTGAAGTTTAAGGGACTGGAGGGTTGATTTCTAGATAAGTTTTCTAATTACAGGTCTGACAAGCCTTAGGATAATTCTTGGCTCTCTGCCCAGTCAATAAGGAAACACCCTCCTTTGCGGGGCTCACAATGGAGATTGATTTGCTCGATCCCCTCCCACTCTTATCTAGGTCCCGCGGTCGAATCACGATTCAAATACCGAACATTAGACAAGACCTCTTATTATGGGATGGTCTAGGAGAAGGCTTATCTCCGGAAAGAGGTGTGTATGTGGGCGTGCCAATCACGTGCTCATGTAGGAGTCGTTTCTCTGCATGGGCTTTAGGATTTTCATGGTGCTCAAAGGAGAAAGAAGAGAAAGCAGGGGAGAAGCACTGGAGAAAGAGTGGACTTGCATTTTTTATTTTGTGGAAATTAATACGTGGTCATTGATTCCGGAAGATAGGGACTGACTGTTAATTTGGACACAGACTCTTGCGTACCTGCCCACCCTTCGCACACTGGGGGAAGAATAAGGCGTGCCTTTCATGCCTTGAAAAGGTCTCCCAAGATCCCGTTCACTCATTCATTCCTCCAGCATATTTTAAGAAGAAGCATTGTCCCAAGTCATGCAGAAATGAGGGGGCATGTTGAATGCCTCTTAAATTCTGGGTCATAGACTGACACAGAAAGTAAATGTAACATAAAATGATTGTGAAGTTTAAAAGCTATGAATAAATTCATCAGACTTTAGAAAGAGAACTCAGATAAAGGAAAATGCCAATCTCAGAGAAGAGTGGGAGCGGAGCTTCACAGACAACGGGAACAGCATGTGCAGATGCCCTGGGAGGGTGGGCGGGAACCTGACATGGGTCCACGTCGTTCAAAGAGGAAGAGTGCAATTTCGATCTAGATTTTGTTTTACCTTTTATTTATGTGTGTCTCTGTGTATACTACCTGTGTGCAGGTGCTCCTGGAGGCCAGAAGAGGGGCTTGGATCATGGGCAGCTTGGAGCTTCCCAGGATGGGTGTTGGGAATAGAACTTGTGTCGGAACATGGTACAAGAATGGAACCATGGGAAGAGAATTCTGAGTGCTTGTAAGAATACTCCAAGAAAACAAGAAGAGAGAGAGTCTTGTGACCTCAGTTTCCTCTAACACAGAATTGCTCTTGGAATGCGTCTTCCCGCGCTTCCCAGGTGTAGCAGACAGGAGTGAGTTTACTTCAGGTTACTCATTATTGCTTGCTGGTGCTTCTCAATGAAATGTTTTAATTATCCTTCATATTCTTCTATGGAAAAACATATTTTAGTTTGTTCGTTTGTGTTTTGTTTTGTTTTATTCTTTGCCACCCGTGGCTCATTCTTGAACTTTTCTAGCATAGGGAGTAGGCTTCCCCTTCCCTAGATGCTCTTCTCTATATAATTCAGACATTTTTATTCTCTTTCTCTGTTTCTCTCTCTGTCTCTCTCTGCCCCTGTCCCCCTGCCCCCTGTCTGTCTGTCTCTGTGTCTCTGTCTCTGTCTCTGTCTCTCTCTCTCTCTCTCTCTCTGTGTTTGTCTCACTCTCATTTCTGTTCCCTGTGTGCTCTCTTTTTCTATTTCTCCTACCCCCACCAGTCTCCCTATCTGCATGGTGATTTCGCCGGCTCTGTTCCTTGGCACTGGTGGACCTGTTCCAAAGCTACCCCCAAATAAACTTGCCCCTTTTTGACCTTTAATTCAGCTTGATTTGGCTTATTTCGTCAGCATCAAAACCCTAGAAAACCTATTAATATATAGCTTGAACTTTACTCAGGTGGCCTCTTTTGACCCTAGGAGTATAAATTGTCTAAGTTCTGAGTCAAGTTGGCTATCGTGTGAGACTCTCGTCTGCTTCATTTATTCTCCCAGGTCCTACCATCTCTAGAGCTGGTGCAAGCTTGGGCCCTCTCCAACAGCAGCAAAGTGCTATTGACTGAGCCATCTCTCCTGCCCCTGAACTTTGTTCTAAATGCAGTAGCAATCATGGAAGAGTTAGTAACAATGATACAGTTGGATCACATTTTTGGTTACTGCCCATGAAAATATAGAAAGGGGAAGAGAAGACATCTTAATTATGCATATTGCTAAAATTATCTTCTATTTGGGAGCCAGTTGGGGAGGGGTTAAAAGGGAAGGTAGTGAGGATTAAATATGATCAAAGCCCTTTTCCTTCTGTTTGAAACAGGATCATTATGTAGTCTTGCCTGGCCCAGAGTAGACCAGACCAAAACCACAGAGATTCTGCCTTTGCCTCATTATTACTGGCATTAAAGGAGTGTACCACCACATCTGGCCTCATATATTTTATACATATATGAAAGTCTTATTTTTGTTTATTTTTTATTGAGCATTTTATTTATTTACATTTCAAATGTTATCCCCTTTCCCAGTTTTCTCTCCAGAACCCCCCTATCCCATCATCCCTCTCCCCCTGCTTCTATGAGTGTGCTCCCTCACTCACCCACCCACCAACCCAACCACTCCTGCCTCCCTGCTCTGACAGTCCCCTACACTGGGACATCGAGCCTTGACAGGACCAGGAGCCTCTACTCCCATTGATGCCTGACAAGGCCATCTTCTGCTACATATGTAAATGGAGCCATAGGTCCATCCCTGTGCTCTTTTGAGATGGTGGTTTAGTCCCTGGGAACTCTAGTGAGTCTGGTTGGTTGATATTGTTGTTCTTCTTTATGGGGTTGCAAACCCCTTCAGACCCTTTGGTCCTTTCTCTAGTCTTCCCTTGGGAACCCCAGGTTCAGTTCAATGGTTGGCTGCAAGCATTGGTCTCTGTATTTGTCAGGCTGTGGCAGAGCCTCTCAGGAGACAGTTATATCAGGGTCCTGTCAGCATGTACGTCTTGGCATCTGCCATAGTGGATAGGTGACTGTATATGGGATGGATCCCCAGGTGGGGCAATCTCTGGATGGCCTTTCCTTCACTCTCTGCCCCACACTTTGTCTCTGCATTTCCTTTAGACAGGAGCAATTCTGGGTTAAAATTTTGAGAAGGGTAGGTGGCTCCATCCTCCAACCGGGGGCCTTGTCTAACCTCTGGATATGGTCTCTATAGGTTCTCATTCCCCATTGTTGAGTATTTCAGCTAAAGACATCCCCATTGGGTCCTGAGAGCCTCTTGATTTCCTGGCATCTGGGACTTGCTGGTGTCTACCCCCAGTTCTCCATCCCCCATTGCTACACACCTCTATTCAATTTCCTGACCCTCTGCATTTCATCCGTTTCCTCCCATACCTGATCCTGCCCCCCCTCTTCCTCCCAAGTCCCTCTTACCTTCTGCCTCCTGTGAGTGAGTATTTTGTTCCCTCTTCTAAGGACTGAAGCATCCAAACTTTGGTCTTTCTTCTTCTTAAGCTTCGTATGCTCTGGGAATTATATCTTGGGTATTCTGAGCTTTTGGGCTAATATCCACTTATCAGTGAGTGCATACCATGTGAATTCTTTTGTGACTGTGTTAGCACTCAGGGTGCTATTTTCTAGTTCCATCCATTTGCCTAAGAATTTCATGAAGTCATTGTTTTTAATAGCTGAGTAGTACTCCATTGTGTACATAAACTACGTTTTCTGTATCTATTCCTCTGTTGAAGGACATCTGGGTTCTTTCTAGGTCCTGCCTATTATAAATACGGCTGCTTTGAACATAGTGGAGCATGTGTCCTTGTTATATGTTGGAGCATCTTTTGGGTATATGCCCAGGAGTGGTATCGCTGGGTCCTTAGGTAGTGCTATGTCCAATTTTCTGAGGAACCTCCAGACTGATTTCCAGAATGGTTGTACCAGTCTGCAATCCCACCAACAATGGAGGAGTGTTCCTCTTTCTCTACATCCTCTCCAGCATCTGCTGTCACCTGAGTTTTTAATCTTAGTCATTCTGACTGGTGTGAGGTGGAATCTTAGGGTTGTTTTAATTTGCATGTCCCTGATGACTAAGAATGTTGAACATTTCTTTAAGTGCTAGCCATTTGACTTTCCTCAGTTGAGAATTCTTGTTTAGTTCTGCTCCCCAGTTTTAAATAGGGTTATTTGGTTCTTTGGAGTCTAACTTCTTGAATTCTTTGTATATATTGGATATTAGCCCTCTATTGGATGTAGGATTGGTAAAGACCTTTTCCCAATCTGTTGGTTGCCATTTTGTCCTAATGACAGTGTCTTTTGCCTTACCAAAGCTTTGCAATTTTATGAGGTCCCATTTGTCTATTGTTGCTCTTAGAGCATAAACCATTGGTGTTCTGTTCAGGAAATTTCCCCCAGTGCCTATGTATTTGAGGCTCTTCCCCACTTCCTCTTTTATTAGTTGTATGAAACTCTTATAAAGTAACCTATTATCTTATACAATTGTTATGTGCTAATAAAAACCAAGCCCTGCTATAGTGTTAAATGAAAAAAAATGTCTTTTCTCTTGATAAACAGTATTGAGAAAGAACATCTGTATCTGTTTACATTTTGGAGTGCGTGCTTAGTCCAAGACAGTAATCATTAAGAAAAACAGACTTAAAGAAAACATATTTTATTAACTTTATGCAGCTAAATCCCCAGGGTAGAGATACCAGTCTCAGAGTAAGTTTTTTTTTTTTTGTTGTTGTTGTTGGGTTTTGTTTTTTTTTTTTTTTTTTTTTTTTTGTTCTTTATCAGACTGTTGAGATTAAAATCCCTTCAATCTGGAACATGTGTCCTCAACTGGATTATGAAATGCATTTTCCCTTCACTATTAATTCCCACAGTGATTTCAGTATTCAGGAAATGCAGGACCAGACCGTCTTTTAGAGAAAACAATTGTATTCTCTATTGATGGGTAAACAGTTTAGTATAAGATTGCTTGATAGCGCCTGTCTTAAGTTATTTGGTCTCCCAAGACAGGAGTATTCTTTAGAGCCAGCCCTTCCTCCGTGCCATTGTAAGGACACCGTAAAACAGCTCTTTTTATACTTCCCAATAAAACAGTGTGACACCTTAAATCCGAGTTGCTTTATTTTTTAAAGGGGGAAGAATGTGCGATTCCTCACCATTCACCTCCCTCCAGCAATCATCGGCTACAAAGAAGGAGGCTCAGGGCGAACGGCCTCACTCCATAAATACATTCAAGGTAACCGTACAGATAGAGGGGGTCGTTTGCAGTCGGAGAAGACAAGGTGACAATAACCTAGAATTATTCAGATGCAATTTAGGTCCTCAGTGGGAAAAGAATACATTCACCCACAAACACCCACTCTGTGGGGACCAAGGCAGTCTGGGGAACATCAGAGCACAGGAAATTCTGGGTTGGACTTGGCACGTGTAATGAAGTATCCTTGTTTAGGAGCTGGGGTCAGGTCCTGTTGTTCAAGGTGTATGGGCGAGACTCTCTGTCCGGGGGAACTGGGTAAGTGGGTGGCTTTAGAATGTTATATTTAGCACAGTTTCTGAAACTGAAATATCCCGTGTCTTCTTAAAACTTCAGATTTGAAGAGGCTGGAGAGACGGCTCAGTGGTTAAGGACACTGACTACTCTTCCGTAAGACCCAGGTTTAATTCCCAGCATCCACATGGTAACTTACAAGCATCTGCAACTCCAGTTCCAGGGATACAGCGCCCTCTTCTGTCCTGCTTGGGTGTCGATGCCTAGACAGACATGCAAGCAAATGGACATAGACAAGAAATACGAACAAATACATCTTTAAAAAAAAAAACCCTTCAGTTTTGGAAACAAACATACAGAGAGATAAGAAGTGCTTTTATTTCTGGCGATTTTCCTCTTCCCTTAAGAGGAAGAGTAACCAGATAAATGTAAACCAAGCAATCATGCACAGGACGGTATCTGTATGTAGCATCCATTCCCCACACATTTGGGGAAGGCAATCATGAGGATTTTAATTACCAACAGTTTTGTGCGGTGTCAGCTTCTTCCAAGACACAAAGTCCGGCTCACCAGACAGACCTAAGCTGGCAGATCCTTGAAGGCACTGGTTCTCCAGAGAGGAGGAATTATTATTCCTAACACAAGATTCCCTCTTTTGGAGCTTAGACTAGGATTCGGGGTAGACAGCGATTCCTAGGTTTCCAGTGATTATATCCTGAAGTCAGACTTGCTCAAGCCCATAATGGAAGCCAGACTGTTGTTAATAGAAGATAATCTTTGGACAAATACTGTTTTCTTCTCATTCGTATTTGAGCTGGAATGTCCAGGATTTTTGACTAGCAGTGACATTTTTCAAATATTGGTTTAATAGCTAACTTTACTTTCTTATCGGCAGTGCTTGGTAACTGTGTGGGACTTGAACGTTTATTTGCATACTGTAAGCTGAAGATGGACTTTTGACTGCATACCAGTGGGGGAACACATTTGCATCTACAGCGCCTGAAATGGGAGAAATCGTGAGGACCCATGCTGTCTGTGTGTCTGTCTTCCTCAGTGTGCCACTTTTGGAGTTTCTAGAGACAAGACCAAAGACCGTCCTTTTCTCTCCCAAAATAGAAACCCTGACACATGGTACTTACTGGGTAATGGATAAAGCTTATTGCTACTTAGGTTTTTCCAGTTAATTTTTATTGATATCCTCTGATACAAAAACCTTTATGTCCGTCTGGGGGAAAACACTCTCTGAAGTAGAAGAATTAATAATAGCAAAAACAAATAAGACAGTGTATGAAAAACGCCCCTTCTGATTTGGAGCTCAAAATCTTGTGAGAGAAAGAATTCTATTTTGCTTCTATAGCCCCAAACCAATTTAAATCTCAGAAGGACACAGAGGCAGCCAAGTCGTTAGTTGGTCTTCAAATAGGTACTGCTAACTTTCATTTATTCCATGTTGAGGACCTTTTCCCATTTTCCAGGGTGTTAGGACCACACACATATCCACTACTGATTCAGTTTTGTGCACTTATTGCTGTGACCAAGTGTCTGACCAGAAGCAGCTTTGGGGACACAGTGGTTATTTTGATTCATGATTTAAGGGGTTACAGTTCACCATGGCAGGGAAGATGGGTGTCGGGAGTGGGAAGTGTCTGGCTATGTTCGAAACAGAGTGGACAAGAGGTAGAAATGAGCTGTCCAACCTCAAAGCCTGCCCCTAGTGATCTACTTCGTCGGCCTCCTAAAGGTTATACAATATTCCCAACAGTAGCACCATTTGGGACCACCAGGTATTCAAATATGTGTTGGGCTTCTGAGAGACTTCACTTTGAATGTGGAAATCACTACAGCCGTGATATGGGGCGGGGGGGGGGAGAGGAAGAGGGGGAGGAAGGGAGGAAGGGAGATTATGTGGGAGGGAGGGAGGGGGAGAGAGAAGAGAAGAGAAGAGAAGAGAAGAGAAGAGAAGAGAGAGCTTGCAGAAGACCATTGTAGTCTATAGTCAATGTCAGAAGGACTTACGACATTCCATGGAACCTCACAGCTTCCTTTCTTCGGAGAATATTATCTACCTCAGATTTTTATGGAGTGGGCAAGGAAGCCTTGGCTTATTCTGTGTATGGGAGACTATCTTGGAGGTACAGTTACTCTTGGGCATAGATTTCAAACAACATCTCTTTCCCACTTGGGATTTCCCTCTTCACAACCACCCAGGAGATTTCAAAGCCAACTGCAATTCTTTCCATGATGCTTTGCAGGCCCCGAGTCTCCCCTGTTCCCAATCTTCTCTTGTGACTTCTTTGTGCCTTTAAACATTTTTTTCTTGTATCTTTGATTCTCTGCTTAGCTAAGTCCATCCCTCTAAGACCCTGGTGCATGCCCTTTGATTTTTTTATCTTTCTTTGTCTCCTCTTCTTTTCTCTCTGTCATTTCAAAGCAGATTCCCAAATTATTCTTTTTGAGAAGTCTGGTTAACGAATGAAAGAAGAGAGGCAGAATTGCCTTTTGAGGTGGTGTGATGTCAAAAGAATTCTGTGAATTTAGAAGGTGTACTTTTTCAAAAGAGGCATAGTGTCTAGAGACATATTTTGAAGAAATATCAGGAATCTGCCATAGGTAAAGAGTCATGGGTGCTAATGGCGTGTTCTGCTCCAGTAAATGGCATTTACTTACTCTTGTACCCTAAGATCTTTGCTGCTACCATTGTTCAAATATGTGCGTTCCTTTGCTCTGAAAGTCGAATCTATCTTGGACAGTTATTTTATTAGTAATGCACACTATCTTTCTCTGTGTCTCAAGCTTGATGGTATGCACTAGGTTTCCACCCTGTCCTCCAAAGGTTCCCAATTCCAGCTGTCTTTCCTTGCCCTTTCTCCCTCTATCCCTCCCCCCCAGACTTATCACTCCCAGTCTGGTCCCCGACCATGCCTAGTCTGTGGTGTGCCTTGTTGGTGTCTCCAGCTGTGATGCCTCATCCTTCATTTCCTCCCTCTCAGGGTATCCAGATGCCATTGCATACTGGGCTGGAAGGATGAAGTCCTAGACACATGGGGTCTGCAGGATCCAGGTTTGCTGAGAATTCTTCTCTGAGAATTTTAGTGTTACAGCTAGTGTGCATATACTTTACTGGGCTGAACAAGGCTGTATGTGAATGTTGGAGAGTGGGAAGGACTTTTCAGGGTGAATGTAAAGTCACTGGCTAGAGTTTAAAGTTCCCAGGATGCCTCATTTGCATGGAGAGGCATTCCAGGAATCCCAGGTACGTGCAGGCAGGTTCTTATGGGGGTCAAGGGAGGAAGATGAACTTGTAGGTTTGCCAAAGGCTATGTGGCCTTCCTGGACAAGGTCAGAGAAGGGGAAGCCCTGCTGGAAAAAGGGAGCCTTCCATTTTGCACTGAGCTCAGAGGAGATATCTGGACATGGTAGACTGAGATTTTAAGTAGTAGGGTTTCCCAATGCCCTTCCACCACAGAATCTATTTTACCCATGGTTTCCCCTATAGCCATCCTCTTTAGCTAACCCCTCTGGGTTTATGGTTATAGCTTGATTCTCATTTACTTAAAAGCTACAAACGAATACCCACTTATAAGTGAATATATCACATTTGTCTTTCCGGGTCTCTATTACCTCATTAAGATGATTTCTTTTCTAGCTCCAACCATATGCATACAAATTTTATGATGTCATTTTTAACAGCTGAGTAATATTCCATTGTGTAAATGTACTGCATTTTCTTTTTTTATTCTTCAGTTGAGGGACATTTGGTTGCTTCCAGCTTCTGGCTATTGTGAATGAACACAGTTGAGCAAGTGTCCTTGGGGTAACATGCAGTATCATTTGGGTATGTGCCCAACAGTGGTATAGCTAGGTCTTGAGGTAGATCGATTCCCAACTTTCTGAAGAATGGCCATATTGATTTCCGTGGTGGCTGTCCAAGTTTGAACTTCCACCAGCAATGAAGGGATGTTCCCATGGCTCTCCATCCTTGTCAGCCTGAGCGCTCACTTGGGTTGTTGACCTTAGCCATTCTGACAGGTATTCAAGATAGAATCTCAAAGTACTTTTGATTTGCACTTCCCTGATGGCTAAGGATGTTCAACATTTCTTTAAGTGTTTCTCAGCCATTCGAGATTCCTCTATTTTTTAGATCTGAACCCATTTTTAAATTGGATTATTTTTCGATTATTTGATCTTTTGATATCTGGTTTCTTGAGTTCTTTATATATTTTGGATATTAGACCTCTATTGGATGGGGAGTTGGTAAAAATCTTTTCCTATTCTATAGGCTGTCTCGGTGTGAAATGATTCTATAAAGCTCTGCCTTGTAGAAGCTTTTCTGTCTCACAAGGTCCCTTTCAACTTTCTGTTCAGGAAGTCATCTCCTCTCGTGCCAATGTTTCCCACTTTTTTCTTCCATCAGGATCAGTGTGTCTGGTTTTGTGTTGAGGACTTAAGTTTTGTGTAGGATGATAAACATCGATCTATTTGCGTCCTCCTACAGGCAGATATCCAATTTGATTACCACCATTGGACGGAGATGCTTTCTTTCATCCATTGTATCTTTTTGACTTTCTCAAGGCAGCTATAAGAATCAAGGTGGGCTCCCAGGTTGTTTCTGGTTGTCTTCACAACAATCTCCCTGCTGACCACAAGCCGAGGCCCCTGAGCACTGTGCTTCATTACATTGAAAAAAAAAAGGTGCCATTGGATTAGAGAGATGGCTCAGTGGTTAAGAGCACTGGCTGCTCTTCCAAAGGTCCTGAGTTCAAATCCCAGCAACCACATGTTAACTAACAACCATCTGTAATGAGATCTGATGCCTTCTTCTGTTGTTTTTGAAGACACCTACAGTGTACTTATATATAATAAATAATTCTTAAATAAAAGGTTGTAGCCAGCCTATTAAAAGTGTATTAATTGATAAAGATAGATCACTTGATAAGGCCTTGCCATGTAACATGAGAACCCCAATCAGAACCTCATAATTTATATAGATCATGCTTGTGATCCTAGTAATGGGGAGGTGAAAAGTCAGCTGAATCAGTGAACCCCAGGCCTTGAGAGACCCTATCTCTAAAGTAAGATGGACAGCTTGTGAGGAGCTTTGAGCTTTGGCTGATGAGTCCTGCATGGTCATTGAAGGAACAGTGTGGTGGCCTCCAGAAGTGCACAAGTGTCAACAGTTGCTAGGCATGAGGTGCGCGTGTCTGTGTGTGTGTGTGTGTTTGGTGTGCAGTGTGTGTGTTTGGTGTGCAGTGTGTGTGTGTGTGTGTGGTGTGCAGTGTGTGTGTGTGTGGTGTGTAGTGTGTGTGTGTGTGTATGGTGTGCAGTGTGTGTGTGGTATGCAGTGTGTGTGTGTGTATGTGTGTGTTTGGTGTGCAGTGTGTGTGTGTGTATGTGTGCAGTGTGTGTGTGTGTGTGTGGTATGCAGTGTGTGTGTGTATGGTGTGCAGTGTATGTGTGGTGTGCAGTGTGTGTGTGTGTGTGTGTGTGTACAAACCCTGTGACCTTTAGGATAACCCTTAAAGCTGAGGAAATGAACTCTAAAATCATGAGTTCAAACATATGTAAATGAGATTTCTCAACTATGTAAAATATAGGGATACAATATGAATTACAGGAAGGGCTTCATGAACCTAAAAGAACAGAGAGGCGGCTGCACCATGAGCCAGCCTGTCAGAAAGATGTAAAGGTAGGCAGATCCAAAGGCAAGAGGATTCCTGAGTTCAAGGTCAGACTGGGACACAGCAAATTTGGTGCCCAACCATAGCGAGAGTGGTGATCTCAGATCCCACCTAGCTAGCTTATTATCTGTGCTTACAAAGGCAGGCAGAACTCTGTCTGCACTCATTTGCGATGTTAAGAAAATTGTGCTTGCTGTCTTTCCTTAGTAGTCAAGGGGCTAAGGGCAAAAAATGCTGATTGGTGGGATAATCAAAAGGGAACCTGGGGTGGATGATTGAATTGATATGCAAATAAAAGATTGTGCTTTGGTCTGAGAGAGCTGAGGTGGCTGGAGATCTTCAGAAAGCTGTCTGGAGCAGAGCACAGGCTGGCAGCTTGTACCCATGATTTGGCTTCCAGTCGTTCATTTTGAAGCTCTTGAACACTGCTTCCTCAGAAACCCTGTCCATGGGGAGGCAGGTCATAGGCATCTGGTTTCAAATCCATGTTTACAGATGTGTCCACACACCTGCAGGCACCCCTATATCATAGGTGAACACACCACACACACCACACACACACACACACACACACACACACACACACACAGAGTCTCTCTCTCTCTCTCTCTCTCTCTCTTTCTCTCTCTCTCTCTCTCTCCATCAATCAAATTTAACGAACTTTTAGACTAACAGTTTTCATAGTGATTCTTGACAACTTCTTGTTTCTGAGTTAACTTGTAACTAAAAGTGATGTATCTTCCCTGTTGTCACCCAACTTCTCTCAGCTCGAAAACTGCTCCCTGGGGACAAGCAACTCAGAAGGGAACATAGGATAACTGTAACTTAATGGAACCCCAATGGCTTATAAAAGTTAATGTGGCTAAGACAATTAATGAAGCTTCTACAGCAGGGGGCATGAGCCCGAGGATAATTTATGCATTGGGACAATCAGGCTCATTATGAACATTATTTAACATTCCCCAGGCCCTCACCCAGAGCGTGGCTATACATATAAACACAGACCTGAGCATATTTTAGACTCCTATAGGTAGGAAAATATTTCTCGGTAGAAGACTTGAAAAGATCTCAACGTGGAACACAATAGCTAGTCCAAAGAACCAGGAAGGGGCATTTTCCCATGAGGGTCGATGAGTAAGCAATCTTGTATAAGAAGGCAAAATTATTAGACATATTGGAAACTACAAGTAAATAAAGCTTCTAGGTAACAGCCCCTGCTGAATCCTTAAGCAAAGGAAACGGTGATCAGCAATTCTGCAGCAAGGAGCAGGCTAGCATCGTCTGAACCCACTGGTGACTCCAGAGCGTTAAATGCGAGGCAATCTGATGCTGGCTCTTTATGACGGTTAGTGGTTGGGAGAGAAGAAGACTGTACGGGAAGTGTATTTATAAAGCGTCTGTGCCTGGATCAGTAAGGTGGCTCGCCAGGTAAAAGTGCTTGCTGGTGGAACCTTGACGATATGAGTTCGGTCCCTGGAAGTGACGTTAAGGATGGATGGAGAAACCAACTCCACAAAGTTGCTCTCTGGCCGCCACATGTGTACCATGGCCCATGCATGCCCTCCATATATATCGTACACACGCACACGTGCATACGCTATATAAGGCAATTTAAGACAATTTGAGACCTACTTACGTAAAGTCCTCAAAACCTGCCAATTCGTGGACACGCCTGGGATAAAGGAAAATTGACGTAAACCTATAGAGATAATTAATCATATGCAGAACTCGAGGTGCTTGTTCATGTACATTAACAGAGTAGGTAAATTAGGAACAAAATTAGTTACAAAAATAAAAGAAACATAACGCATTATATGGGCGTTGGTGGGACCAGATTCAAATGAACGTATATAAAATATTTTCATGTTATTAGGAAATTATTGACTTTGAAAGAATCGGTGTCTCCTCAGAGGACACACAGAAGACCAAGTGTTTATGGTTGAGATGCTGTTCTGTGTAGAGTTTTCTCTAGAACGCTCTACTGAAAAGACACAGGTCGGCACAGTACTGAACAATGGCTCTGTGAATAAGCCTAAGACTGATTAGTGTGTGCACTGGCTGTATTTAAACTCTGCACAATTGGGAAGACTGTTGATGTGCCCCGTGAGGAACCAACAGACTGTGAAAGGGTTGTACCCTGTGGGTACTCAGAGCTGGTGCGTCATCAGATTAAACCCGAGCGTTCTTTTTGGGCTGATATTAACATTCATGTATTCTTCAAATACAGTACGAGCCACGTCTAGACTTTAAAAGTGTTTAAAGAAATTGCCATCCATTTACAAATAAGCCGTGAGTCTCTTAATGGAAAAATAATTACTTCTCCTCGTGTGCGTGTGCACATGTGTGAGTCTGCCTAGATTATTACATGGGAACCAGGGGTCCGAGCTGAGCTCCTGATGCTTGTTCACCTGAGTCACATCCTCAGACTCCGGATTCAAAACAAGACCTTCTCTACATAAATAATTTAGACTCCTTCATCCAAATAAGTTGTAACGGCAATTAAGATGTTTCTGTTGTACCTATTTATTTTAAAAACATTTTTTTCTAGTGCCTAATTTGAATATTGGACATATAGATGCATGTAGTTTATTTATTTTGAGAGGCTGCGCAATGTGCATTTTAATAAATCATGTGAGAGGTTGTCGGACTTGGTCAAGTATCTGGAAAGAAGCTTCAGTGAATTTGGGGAAACAGAGGCAATCAATCATATATAAGCATCTGTAAAACCTAAGGTGTGTTGAGTGCCAGGCTACTTGGTTATAATAATGATGTTTTGTAAGACGGAGAGATGCCACATCAAACGTGAACATTTAGTCACACATGCCTACCCTGTGGGCTCCTCTCAATGCACATCGTGCCCCGGCTTCCTTCCTCATCGCCTCGGTTGTCTTGTCCCCTTCGAAGTAAAGAATGTGAACGTGGGACACAAGTGCTTAGCCTGCTGAGACCCAGCTTCAAAGCTGGCATTTTTTAAGTTTTACTCTAGTTTGGCTCGACCCGTGAACTAGAGTTCTGCACACTTTGCATGTGTTATCCTGTACAGGGCAGAGGTTAACCTTCGATGTTGTTCCTCAGGAACTACCTACCTTGTTTGGTTTTGCTCTGTTTTTCAGTGGGACCTGGGACTCGCTGATTGGATTAGGTTGACTGGCCAACCAGCCCAGGGAAATACCAGTCTCTGTCTTTTCAGTGCAGGGAGTAACGCATGCCCCATGATACCCAGCTTTTTTTTTTTTTTTTTTTCCCAGAGCTGGGGACCGAACCCAGGGCTTTGCTCTTGCTAGGCAAGTGCTCTACCACTGAGCTAAATCCTCAACCCCTGATACCCAGCTTTTTAAGTGGGTTTGGAGACTCAAACTCAGGTCCTTAGTGCTTCCGTAGCAAGCTCTTTAGACAGAGCCATCTCTCTAGCGAGAAATAGTTAAGTATGTAATACAATATCGTTGATTATAGGCATGGTATTACATGGCAAATCTCTAGACCTTTATTTAGTTGGCCCTGATTTATCATTGCTACGCTCTAGAGATCTGAAAGCCACACTGTTGATGCTTCCCACTGACTTCTGATAAGGTCTGGTACATTTCCTTGCATAGCACGTGTCCTACCCGATGCATCTCAGGAGGGACCCGTTTCTTTCCGCTGTGCAGAATGCCAACCTAACTCAAGACAGCGTGTCTTATGTCCTACTTGATTTTCTTTCCCACTTATTGTTGACCTTAATAAGATTTTTGTTTGCATCCATTCCCTGTTGGAAGTTTGACACAACTAAACATTAGGGGAAAAAAAGGGAGAAGACAGCTATTAGCATTTTGTGGATACCCTTGGTTTCTTTGTTTGGGTGGTTTCCATTGCAATGTTTTCCTGCTTTAATGAGATTCGTGTTCATGGGAATAGGGACTAGTATAAAAGGCAACGATGCAAACAACTCTGAAAGGCCGAATGCTACAATAAAATCCACCTTCTGGGACTCTCGAGAACTCTGGAGGAGGATTGTGGACCACTATTGTATTTAAGCACGGCAGATCCCCGGGCAGCCATAAAGGGGAATGTGGATTTCTGGATACTGGAGCGGTACTAACAAACATTTTACAGAAAATATTCAATCAGTTGCCGGCGAGCCTTTCATGTGGAAATCTTATCACTTGCATTGACCTGATTTAGAGTTCCAGAGAGGGGAAAATAATCACTCAGATCCTGGAAACGGGTTGACCCGCAGGTGGGCCTATTCATCCATTTAATGTGGCGGTTTCCAGTGTGGCTTTGGGAGGCAGGAACAGGTCACCTGGGAAATAGAAAGGCAAATTTTAAGTCCCACCCCAGACCCCAGACACAAACATCTAAAGGTGGGTCTCACCTCGTATTCCCACAAGCCTACCAGGAATTCAGATCAATGCACAACTTTTTAAGAATGACTGGATTGTTTTCCAGAGATTGATTTTGAAATTTCTACTGTGATTTCTTTGAGGGCGGAATAAAGGTTCACTTTTCTTGATACAGCAAAGTCATCCAAATCAGATAAATAGTTTTTTCTTGCCTAAGATTTTTAATAAAAGCCCAAAGGTTTCACAATAACTTGAGAATTCTGCATATTGATCATAATTAAGACAACGCACATTTATTATTATAACCCTCACGTCTCTTTATTCATGTTAGCTACTGGAAATGGACTGATGCATAACTTTTAAGCTTCCATATTTTGAGGGACAATAAGAAAGTTCTTCACCTGTCCCTTTTGTCGCTGTGATGGAACGACAAGGGTTGGAAATCTATTCTTGGTTGTGTGTCTAGCCTTTAACAGCTGAGCCATCTCCTCAGCCCCCCATTGGATATTTATAAAGAAAGGGTTATTTAGGTTCAAACCCAATGAAGATGAGACTTCATATCTAAGAAGTTCGAGAACTACACTGAGATACGATAGAATTTCGCAAAATCAAGATTAAGAGGCTGTTTTAAAGATTTATATTAAAATGTTACATGTGTGTATGTGCACGTGTTTGTGTCTATGTGTGTGCATGTCTCTGTGTGTGTGTGAATGTATGATATATATACATACATATACATACATATACATACATATACATATATACATATACATACACACATTATGTATATGTATATGCATATGCATGTATATGTATATGTATATGTATATGTATATGTATATGTGTATATGTATATGTGTATGTGTATGTATATATGCTTTTGAAAGCCAGAAGATGGTGTTAGATCCTCTGAAGTTGGAGTTATGGGCAGTCGTGAGGCACACAATACGGTCCTGGGAATGTAACTTGGGTCCCGGGAAAAGTAGCAATTGGCTTAACTACTGAGCCACCTGTCCAGTCCTACCTACGACTGTGCACCACATGTGTGCAGGGCCTGCTAAAGCCGGAAGTGTCAGGTTCTCTGGGCCTGGAGTTACTGATGGTTGTAAGCTGCCCTGTGGTGCCCTGTGGAACTGGGTCCTCAGCAAGAAGAGCCGGTGCTCTTACCTGCTGAACCATGTCTCCAGCTCCAACAAGGAGAAACGTAATGACAGGTTTCTCACCAGAAATGATACCAAAGAGGAAGGTCTCACCGTCGTAGTATTGAAAGGCAGAGAAAGAGCAACCTGTCCACATGGAATTCCAGGTCCAGAGGAACATGTATTTCAGAAACGAATGAATAGACATATTTTCAGACATATGGAAATCGAAAGAACTTAATACCAGGCGATGAGGCTTTTCCAACTACAAAATTGTTGATAAACCAAAAGGAAAACAAACAGACTCAAATTGTTCATATGCACAGGAAAAGGTGCCTGACATAACCCAAGGAATGAAAATGGAATCATGATGGGATTTAGTTCTAAAAAGACTTCTAACATTCACATTATTTTTTTGTTTGGTTTTTTTGAAGTGCTCTCAAAAACATTTTGAAATTATAATTCTCCCATCTTAGTCTCTTCAACTTGCTAAAAAAAGTTAACTCTCCATAGTTTTAGAGGCCAACCCAGTATTGTTTCTTTAAGGCAAAAATATTCTGAATACTTTTTTCAGAATTTTAATATAATCATGTAGATAATTCCCATTTTACTCATAGTCAATGGGACTAAAAATCAAAGCCCAACTTTCATAATCCAAGATCTAGTCAACCTGATTTTGACCTTGGTATGATATATTCATGCACTGAAGAACCAAAAGATTTATGCCTCATTAATGTACACTTTCTACACTATCAATTGAATACATTTAATTTTAATTAGTAAATAATTGGTTATAGGTTTCAAACATTGACAGATGAGAAAATGAAATTTTTATATTGTTTCTTGTTGTGTAAAAAGATTTAACCGCTTTGAAAAACTGATTGATATTATCCATTAAGCAAAGCATGTACTCATTGTAGGCCAGAATTTCCATTTCTGGATGTACGCTTAATGGAAATCAGTTTCTTTCTTTTATAACATTTATTTATATGGATATGCACATCATGGTGTGTGTGTATGTGTGTGTGCACACATGTGTGCGTGTGTTTAGGGTCAGGGAACAATTCACAGGAGTTGGTTTTCTCCTTCTATTTTCTACTGTGTATATTCCAGAAATCAAACCCAGGTTATCAGGCTTGGTGACAACTGCCACAGCCCACTGAGTGATCTCACTGACCCTTAGGGAAGTTAATGTCTACATTCTTTAAGAGACATGTACAAAGTGTTCATGGGCATTGGATGATAGATTCAAACCAGAAACTCAAATGACATGACTTTCTCGTCTCTATTTTCCTCCTCTAGATGATTGCTGAAACTCCATATTGCCTGCCAGTTGTGTTTTTCTTAAGTCTAAGTAAAATTTGTACTCAAGCTTCCTTCAGCATACATTAAATTCTTTTATTTATGAGACTAAGAACCCCGAGATGGCATTTGAATCTCCCTGGTGAGCTGGTTAGGTGTTTTGTTTCTGTTTTTGTTTGTTTTTTGTCAACTTGACATAACCTAGGGTCACTTGAGAAGAGGGAACCTCAATTAAAGAATTGTCTCTATGAAATTAACCTGCGACTATGTATATGAGAGATTATATACATTGATTGATTGATATGTGATGTGGGAGGAGCTAGCTCACTGTGGGCGGCCCCATAGGTGCCAGATAGCCTTCTGTTGTTTAAGGAAGCTTGTGAGGGTGAGCTGGAGCGAGCCAGTAAGCAATGTTCTGCCATGCGTTCTGCTTCAGTTGTTGCTGGAGTTTCCGTCCAGGCTTCTCTTGATGACGTCAGGACTGTTACCCGGAAGCGGAAACGGAAATAAACTCTTTCGTAAGTCACAGGAAGGCAAGCTAGAAAACCAAATGACATGTGAAATGCCAGATGGGCTTTCCCTCAGATTCCCACCCACACTCTATGAGGCTGGGATACCGATGTACCGTCCAAGCTTACTCTACCTAGATGACACTGAGGATCACGACTTGAAGCTTTAGGCCATGCTTTCGGTGTGAACCTAGAAAACCTTGGGTGAGAGATGTGCGTAGGATAGCAAAGGCTTGGCAGAAGAGTTGTCCCAGGAGGGAAAAGAATAGGACCGGAAGCAGGATGCCCGGGTTTCCCTTCAGGATGAAGTGAAAAGCTGAGTCAACTGGAAAAGTAAAATATGGTCCCTACCCTTAGCCCTGCATAGTTACCGATGACGTAAACGTTCTGCTTGTTACCGGTGCTAATTGGTGCTTTGTGTTTAAGCGGTCCTCTGTAGTCTTGTAGTTTCTTCCAGCTACCTTCCCCTCTGCACCCCTCCACTTCTTTCTATCCTTCAGCTCCACCCCACTTGGTTCTTGTGCATTTATTTTGATTTTCCCATTTGGGAAGACATGCAGATTTCCAGAAAGGAACGCAGACCTGTGGACACCCGGATTTCGGCCCTGTCAGGGAGAGCATCTAGGTCTGATTTTGGAAGACATTTAACTTCCAGAGCAACAGTATTGGGAGGCAGGGCCTTTGGGGGAGGCTAACAGTGTTGTAAGAGAGTTCGGTGGGAGGAGTTTGAGTGTCTCTTTATTCTTCATTCCCGTGGCTATGTGAGCCACTCTGCCTTCTCTTGGTAGGATGCAGGTTTAAGTTACCCATCTTGGAAGCGTGAGGACAACTGGTTCTGCTCATACCTTGGTTTTAAAACTCCTCTGCCTTCATAACTATGGGAAAGTATATTTCTGTTTCTTTTTTGTTTAAGGGTATAGTTATTGAACTGAACTGAGAGGAGTGGTGATTGGGTCAGGTAGCGAGGAACTACTGCATTGTTAAAGAGGATTAAAAAGTTAATAATGATAAATATAACAAGGGATTACCACATTGCTTAATAACATGGCCATTTTCCAGCATACCTTGTTTAAATAGTTTAAATAACTTAGTGAAATAGATGTGTTCTCAAGAAAGAGGTTGACTGAAGAGTGAATTCTATGTCCTTCAAGGTCTTTCTTATTTCGTTATGTTTTGGGAAAGTCAGCTCAGAATCCAGACTTGTAGAGCAAAGTTTATTTTGGGGCTCCAACTGGAGCCATATCTATTTTTTTAAATGACATAATGTGGTCAGAGCCATTTTATCCAATTAAGGCAAGTGTTAAGAATAAAAGAATTCTAGGAAGGAACTGACATTAAATAACCCTCCAGTAGTGAGCTTAATGAGGAGAGAGTTTGTCACAACCATGACAGCTCTGATTTGCCTTGGTGGGAGAGCATTACAAGGGTGTGGTCTATCCTATCAGAGACAACAGGATAGGACCTTTAAGGGAAGGAGAGGCTTCCAGAGGGTTGTTTTTTTTTGTTGTTGTTGTTTTTTTTGTTTGTTTTTTGTTTTTTGTTTTTTGTTTTGGATACGAAGAATATTTTTTTACTTCACAATTTTGCATTAGGCCAATGTTCCCTGTGGCTTGCTTTCATGTTTTTTTATGGTAGTGATGCTGAGTAAGCCACAAGTACCAATATCACTCTCTCATGGCTCAGGTCCTCAATGAGCTCCACCTTTCCAAATGTCCACTTTGACTGCACTTACTTTTCTACAAACTTTTGTTTGATTGGAAAGAAAAGCAATCTTTGAAGTCACCAAGACTAGAATCCATGATGAGGTCTCCCAAGACCACTTTATTCTTGAAGGCGATTCTTATTATTTTGTTAAGAAAGAACGTTTAAATTAAGAGAGAGGATCTAATTGGACAGGTTAGCAGGGGAAAAGCCCAGAGGGCCGGTTTCCAAGAGAAATCTCCAGAACCGAGGAAAACATTTGACTTTTATATCCGGGGAGTTCCACACCATGTGATAGCCCATGTGACGAGGAGCACGGAGGAGTCAGGTTATTAGAAGAGGCTATAAACTAGGGGCTGCAAAGGCATAGAGCCACTCAAGTTCCTAACTCTGTCCCAGAGAGAGTGAGCTGCAGAGGGGCATGATCTGATTTATCTGGTCATGGCCTCTTAGAGGAACTGGGATCTTAAGGTGCCAGGCCCGTGACGACAGTAAGAATGCTACACTAACTTAACACAGCACCATCGTTTTAAAAAAGTGCTTATATGTACAAGATAGAAAAGCAAACGACTCAATTTAGGTGTTTGTGCTTTTAGCTCATTTTGTTGGTTTCAATTTATTTTCCTATTTCATGAGTATACCATTTAGGGACAAAATTTAAAAATGAAAAGGAAGAACACCATGATAGCAATTATTTTAATAAAAGATGTGATATTAATACATGGAGAGGATGGGGCCATACTGACCTGTGGGTTTAATTAGTGATGTGTCATTAAGAGTTGTTCTAATGCTACCTAGTGATAGTAGATTTTCTCTTAGGGCTATATTCTGTCTATCCCAGATTCAAGCCACGATTAAGGTGCCAGCAACGGGTTTCAACTTGTGGAATCGGCCTCACGTCCAATTACAAAGTGGTTAATTACTTCTGTGACACTCGCACCATTGTTGGACCAGTGACCGTGTCTTGCCAGACTGGTCATTATAATTAAAAAACACGGTCCCTGGAACAAGAATATAGGCATCAGCTTCATTCTTTCTTTCTCGGGTTTCGTAAGACTGCCCATGCTTACTTGGTCAAAAAGAAGTTCAGCTGAAAGAGTCTGCCAGGCTCATAGAAAAATTCTCCAAGACATATTTTGGGATAATAAAGAGTTCGAATGAGAGAAAACTATGTAAGAGAATCCTTCTCTTTGAGGCCTATTACAGTCACGTTTGAAACCCTCGCCTAAACGTCACCGTCGTGTTTTGGATGTTCTTGAAGAGAAAAATGTTTCATTTTTGTGAAGAGCTGTCGGACACAAGGAAACTTCACCTTCAGGAAGATGAGTTGAGAACACAGGAACAATCGAAGCATTGTTTCTTCGAAATTGCCAGCACAGACTTCAGAGTCCCTCCTCGTAGATCCCACTTTAATTCATGTCCTGTCATCGCCTGGCAGAGGCTTTGTGTCCACCTCTCTTTTGTCTCCCGGTGACAGGCAGATTTGGCACTACATCACAGTTCAGAGAGGTAGCCCGTGCTCTCATTGTTTTGCAAGTTTTTATTTTTTAAAGACTGAAGAAGAAAGATTCAGTTTAAAAAAAAATCAGGTCAGACAGTTAACTGTTTTTTTTTTCCACACTCACATTGTCTGTTTCCTGTTCCTGATGGTATCAGTGACTTATACGAGGTTTCCTTTGAAGATTGAAAAGTTTTGCTGATGAGGTCCAACGTGTTTTGTTTGGGACAGTTTGGAAGTTGGCTGTGGGCGAAAAAAAATTTACAGTATGGGATTTCTTGGTTTTCCAGATTTTATAACGTTTTTTCCTATACACTTGTGAATTTCAGAAACATTAAAAAAAATGTTTCCTAAGTTGTGCTTCTTTGCTCTGTGGACCGTCCAATAAGAACAGAAAACGAGACTTACCCACTGTGATACTTCACAAGACGTCTTTGCCTAATGTCATTTGACAGGAAGTGATTTTTTAATTACAGGATATCATTACAAAGGGATGGCTTTTAATCTTCTTTATCCATTAAGGAAAGCAAAAGCTCACGGTGTTTGCCGGTCTCTCACCGGGCTCTCTTTGGCATTTTTGTATTTACTCTCTCAGTTGCTCTCTTTCTATCTTACGCCCTGTGATCATCTGTCGCATGTGCACCTCTCATTTATGCCCTTATGAGCCTCCACATTTTACCTAGCTTCGAAAACCTCTGTCCTTTATAATGAACTATTTTTGTTCATTTTTCTCTCTTTGGTAAAATTAAAATCAAAAAGTGCATTATGATCCATTATGTTCCAAAAAAGACCAAAATCAAGACCCTGCAGGGAGGAGCCAGAGAAATGGTTCTGCTATTACATTTGTTTCTCAGCGCTTAGTCATAACTGCTTATAATTCCAGTCGGGGGATCTGGTGCCCCCTTCTGGCCTCTATGAATACTCGCATCCATGTGCACATCTACACATCTACTTTGATCGCGGAAATAAATTTTTTTTTTTTAAAAAGTTATCCCTGCCATGGCCATTACAGCAGTATGTAGAAACAACTCAGATGTCTCTCAGTAGATGACATCTACCGAGATTAGGGAGATGGAATATTTTAAACAATGGAATATTATTCTTCCTTAAAACTTAAGCAAATCCATTGGATGTGGTGGTGGATACTTGGAATACCAGCTCTTGAGAGGTGAAAGCAGGCGTACCAGGGGGCCAAGGTCATCCTTGCCTGCTAAAGTGAGTTCAAGACTTCCGTGGGCTGTATGAAACCTTGTCTGGAGAAAAACAAGTCAGAGCTGAGGGTAGAATGTTTGTCTAGCATTCATGAAATCCCGAGTTAGATTCCCAACACCTTGTCAAAAACAGGCAGGGTGGTTAGTCCGTGAGTTTGAGGCCACTCTGGGTTACATGAGACCTCAAAAACCAAAGAATCAAAGCAGGGAATAGAACAATAATAGTGTAAGTAGCAACAAGAATTTAACTAAATCCTACCCTTTGACCAACCTGGATGAACCTCGGGATAATGCGCTCAGTGAAACAAGCTAGTCACGAGACCAAATACCCATGATTCCACGGTTCTGCCTCGGTGGTAGAGAGCAGAACGAGCTGTGGTTGCCAGGGCCTGCGAGGAGGGGAAGCAGGAAGCTGTTTCATAAAGACCATTGATCTCGTTGTACAAGGTGGCTCAGTTCTAGAGATCTGCTGTGTTCACTTGTCCTCATGACAGAGCAGGGCTACTTTCACTCTTCATGACTCTATATTTTAGCACACTGCTACTTTTAAATTTTGTGCATCTTCACAGAACACATGAAACTCAAGAAGGATGACCAAAATGTGAATGCCTCACTCCTTCTTTAAAAGGGGAACAAGAATACCCTTGGGAGGGAATAGGGAGTCAAAGTTTAGAACAGAGGCAGAAGGAACACCCATTCAGAGCCTGCCCCACATGTGGCCCATACATATACAGCCACCCAATTAGATAAGATGGATGAAGCAAAGAAGTGCAGGCTGACAGGAACCGGATGTAGATCTCTCCTGAGAGACACAGCCAGAATACAGCTGGAAGAGCTTGAAGGGGCTTGAGACCCCATATGAACAACAATGCCAACCAACCAGAGCTTCCAGGGACTAAGCCACTACCCAAAGACTATATACATGGACTGACCCTGGGCTCCAACCTCATAGGTAGCAATGAATAGCCTAGTAAGAGCACCAGTGGAAGGGGAAGTCCTTGGTCCTGCCAAGACTGAACGCCTAGTGAATGTGATTGTTGGGGGAAGGGCGTTAATGGGAGGAGGATGGGGAGGGGAACACCCATAGAGAAGGGGAGGGGGAGGGACTAGGGGGATGTTGGCCTGGAAATGGAACAATCGAAATGTAAATAAGAAATACTCAAGTTAATAAAGATGGGGGGAAAAAAGTAATCACACAAAAAATTTTTTGTGCATCTTTTAATAGTAGTCATATGAGCTTATTTTTTTCTGATAGTTTAGGGTTTATTTTTATTTCACGTGCAGTAGTGCTTTGCCTAAATGCATGCCTATATACCAGGTGTGTGCCTGGTGCCCGCGGAGGCCACAAGATCCCCTGCAATTGGAGCGACAGATTGTTGTGAGCCACCATGTGGGTGCCAGGAGTAGAACCCTGGTCGTTCTATGGAGCCCTCTCTCCTGGCCCATGTGCACAGTGTTTTACAGAACGATGACATAATACCATGCTTCCCTGCTTCCCAAGGCCAGCCGGAATGTCTTTGGTGGTTCCCTGTGTTGAATGCGTCTGCTTTTCTGGTTTGTATCATCCTTGTCAGTGGGGTTTTTGTGTGAATGGATTTAAGTCGATTCACAAGTTCATATGGGCCATTGAGTCAGTGCAAACAAAAATCACATTTTTTTGCTTATTTATTTATTATTTAGTTTTCATCAACTTATTGCTCAAAGGTTTCATTGTGACATTGTCACATGTATATTACACTTTGTTTCCTGCCCTCCCCCACTTCCTGTCCTTCCCCCCTCCCTCACCAGTCCCTCTTACCTATCTTCTTTCTTCCCCAGGGACAGTTCCCTTTTCTTCTTTTACAATGCATACATTCCATCCCGATATTGATTGCTTTAAAATTTTTCCACTAATTCTCCCTTAGAATGCTGGGCCAGATGTTGATAGGCAGGCTTGCTTTTCCCTAGTGCAGCGTCTCAATCTGACTGACCCCGGCGGACAACTGACTTCCTCCAGAAAAGTGTAGCACCTTTCACTCTGCTGCGTTTAGCTTAACTGGCTGGAATGTGCGCACAGAGACTAGAGAGAGTTCTTGCCGCCATGTGGGACTCTGACCACCCGCATTCAGTTGCAGCTAACATTTTTTTTTTTTATTAACTTGAGTATTTCTTATATACATTTAGAGTGTTATTCCCTTTCCCGGTTTCCGGTCAAACATCCCCTTCCCTCCCCTTCCTTATGGGTGTTCCCCTCCCCACCCTCCCCCATTGCCGCCCCTCCCCCAACAGTCTAGTTCACTGGGGTTCAGTCTTAGCAGGACCCAGGGCTTCCCCTTCCACTGGTGCTCTTACTAGGATATTCATTTGCTACCTATGAGGTCAGAGTCCAGGGTCAGTCCATGTATAGTCTTTAGGTAGTGGCTTAGTCCCTGGAAGCTCTGGTTGCTTGGCATTGTTGTACATATGGGGTCTCGAGCCCCTTCAAGCTCTTCAGTTCTTTCTCTGATTCCTTCAACGGGGTCCTATTCTCAGTTCAGTGGTTTGCTGCTGGCATTAGCCTCTGTATTTGCTGTATTCTGGCTGTGTCTCTCAGGGCGATCTACACTTCTGCACTTCTTTGCTTCATCCATCTTGTCTAATTGGGTGGCTGTATATATATTGGCCACATGTGGGGCAGGCTCTGAATGGGTGTCCCTTCAGTCTCTGTTTTAATCTTTGCCTCTCTCTTCCCTGCCAAGGGTATTCTTGTTCCCCTTTTAAAGAAGGAGTGAAGCATTCACATTTTGATCATCCGTCTTGAGATTCATTTGTTCTAGGCATCTAGGGTAATTCAAGCATTTGGGCTAATAGCCACTTATCAATGAGTTGCAGCTAACATTTTAATATCTGCGATGTCCTTTTAAAATGGAAAAGTAGCGTGACTTAACTGTTTACTGATCCTGCTTTCTTTGAATGTCCACGCATAAGAAGACATAGACTGCCTACATCTTAGAGCACATTCGAAAGGAAATCACTTGGCAGAAACGAAACCTCAGCCAGCCGTCCATTTGGTGACATTTCTCGGGTACTTCCACAGGCATCATGGGAAGCTTATTTTTATCAACTGGGATGAAGTGCTGCAGTCACGCAGAAGCAACATAAAAATTACTTTTTTTTAAACTTAAAAATTACTTTCTCCATTTCTTTTGAGGGGTTACCTATGAAAACACAACACATGGACACACACCCCCCTTTATTCCCAAGGTCTAATTATTTGCAAGTTTGAGTTTATGGGCAAGAACGGAGGTTTCCTTTTTCCGTTCCCACTTTGTCCTTGCCATGTCTCCGGGGGTGTGAGTTCACACAGCAGATGGGCCACATTGCAGCGCACGTCCGTCATCTCAGCCATATTGTTCTCATAAATTCGCTGCCTCCCTGGGTGCAAACAAATGATTTTCTTCTTCAGTTCACCTGAAAATTGCTTCTCAGGCCTTCATTTGGAGCAAGTCAAGATTTGGGCGTTGTCAGCAGTGTCGGGACACATTTGAATAAAGTCAAACTCCCCAGATCTAGGGCAGTATCATCCATCACACGTGTGTCAGGGATCTGTCTGGTGGCCCTATAAATCTTTGGTTCCGAGACGAGCTAAGTCCCTCACTTAGGAGCCCGGTCCTCGGCTGCACTGCACTGTGCCTTTCTGTCAACTTCCAGATGACTTGAAACCGGCTTTCCCAGAAGCTCAGGCGTGCGTGTGTGTCCATGAACATAAAGCTATTTCTTCCAGACCTTTAAGTTTCTCAATAAAAGATAATTTTTTTTAACTAAGGGAGCTAATAGTCATGTCTACACAGAATATAGGGAGAGAGTTCATTTTTCATGACACTAGGCATTGGAGAGGAGATTGAAGGAGATTCCAGAATGAACGAAAGTTTCAGAGGAAGTAGATTTGTTGTGCATGAAAATAATTCAAACGACCATTTAAAAGGCAAATATCACATTTCTAATACAATCCCTTTTTTTAAAAAAATTATGAAGGTGGTATAATAACCTACATAATAATAATTGGAAAATACAAAAAAGGAAAAAAGTGACAGTAATTACCCAACGTGAAATGATCCATATTTCATCCATATTTATTAGTTGGACTGTCCCCTTTCGTTGTCTTTTTTTTTTGGTATATTCATTTATATAAACTCCATTTGCATATTATATAATAATAATGAGTTTTACGGATCACTTGATGGGAGCACGCGTTCCAGATTTTCATTCGGTTTTAGTGAGAGAAATCCGTGCCCTATGTAATAAAGTGGATTTGAGTTCCCTCTGTAGCTAAGGAAAGCTAAGCTTGAGGTAGACGATTTTCCAGGGCTCGGATTCAGTCAGTGTGACCCTTTGCCTGTGCACAGATTTGCAACATTGTTCCCATTATTCTCCACTTTGCAATTAACACCAGTCCTGTTGCGCTCGCTCGCTGTCTGTGGCTGTGTGGTCTGCGTAACAATAATTTCTAATGAGTACATCCTTTCTTTTAAGTGCGAGCAACCCAAAAATGAAATTATTCAAGTGTTGGAAAGTAATAATTACATTAAGAAATTCAGCAGGGTGCTTTTAAAATATATTTGTGCCATAGTATTTTTTGCTCTTTTTGATTCTCTTCATAGGCCATGTCTGACTAAAATTATGCCAGAGAGAAAAATAAACTTTGTCAGACCTTTGATATCAATGTTGGTTATATTGATCTAAAATTGTATTGATGATTCTTGAGAGCAGTGGCTTGGTGCATTTTTACCGGCATTACTGTAATTATTTGGTTCTTATAAAATGTTTGAAATTGAACTATACTGTAATAATCTAAATTCTGAAGGGTGGAAAAAAATACAGGTTGGAGCTCCTCACCCAGCTCTCACCAAACCTGCTATCTGAAGGAGTCAGTGTTCCGGCCTCCTGCATTTGTTTCCAAGACACTTTCTCTGGTATGAATGAATTCATATATATTCAATATCTATGTGTTTATGTGTGTATATATATATGATCTATTTATATATCAATGTATCTATTAATATCAATTCCCTACTTATATATTTATGTATATATCTAATTATCGATATTTATCACCTGTGTATGCATGTATTCATTATGTGTCCATCTAAATCTATTATCTATAATTTATATATCATTTATATATCATCTATATATCTATCATTTATCTATCTGTCATTTATCTTTCTACTATCTGTATCTTCTATCTTCTAATGATTGTCATTTTCTGTGTCTTTATTATCATCATCTATCTATCTATTAATATCTATCACCCATCCATGATCAGTCTCTGTATATTTGTCTATCAACATTGACATATTAATATCTATCTGCTCTGTCCTCTGTATCTATAAGCATTGTAGCATCCTTATTTTTTAACCCGGTGACACATCCATCCACTCCTTTTCTCCTCTACTCTTTCCTCCTACCAACCCTATTTGCCCTAGATCCTACCATGTCTGAAATAGTGTTGCCTCCATCATTCTTATTTAGCTATCTGAAGAATCGTTCAAATAGCGGGTGACATATTGCCTCAGCGCACCGCATGCTTCTTAGGTAATCCCAGAGATTCTGTTCCCATGCCTGTCAGTTTCCTCCTTGCAGCAGCACGTTCACCCGGGTGCGTGATCTGGGTCTGAGAATCCCCTTGTCTAGGCCCAGCCTCAGGGCTGTGCAGAGTCGCCTGGCTCTCAGGCTGGGGCTTTCTCAGCGATGCTGTCTTAGTCCTGCAGTCGGACATATCCAAAGTACACAGCATCATGTACCTTCCTGCTGCCTTTCTCAGAAAATGTGGTAGTGCTCCATTTGCCTCTCTCCGTGTTCCCGGACTCTGTGGGTCTCCTTCTCCCTCTAGCAAAAGCTTCATTGTCCCTCCTCGCCTTGGTGACCAGACCTCTCTCTGCTTAGGGGGAAGGCCCTGGACATCCCCTTTTGTAGAACCTGCCACTGCCCTTCTGTTGGCCTGTACCTCAGGGAAGTTCTCCTCTGTCTTTCCGCTTTTTGTCCTGTGCACCTGACAGGGCAGAGCCTGTGAGTGGGTGCAAATTCCCTGTCACCTGCGACTTTTAGGATTCTTTTAGTTGCTCACAGCAAACATTTCACAGTTCATTAAAAGTCTGGCTGGATTCTTCCCATTTCTTTCTGTGAGGATCTTGTCCTTTCTTCTGCTGCTGACTGAAGCCAGGACCGGGGACCTGCCTCTCCTTTGATATCGCGGCAGTGGGCTATTCTCTCTCCTCTACGTTTTGATGTTTCCAGGAAACATTAAGGTTTTGGAGATTAGGATGCTGTTTCTCACCATTAGGGTGGGGAGTGATGCTGACCGGCCGTTTACATTTGAGTAGAAGATGGAAGTCTGTCCATGAGAGAAAGAAAGAAAAAAGGAAGGATACAGAAGTTTTGGTATTGCTTGGTTGGTTAGTTGGTTTCGGCATCTTGGCGGATCGATTTCCTTTGTCCTCGGGTTTCTGATGCAAAGACGATGACCTCCAAATCAGTGCTTTTTCTATGTGAACGATCACTCATTTTTCCTTATTTGCTTTTTTTCCTGGTTGCTTCTAGTATTTTTAAAAACTGTTTTACTAGAAACTTTCATTTTTTCTTTTCTCCCATTCTCCTTGTTTTTCTTTTTTTTTTTCCCTTTTTTTTTTCGGAGCTGGGGACCGAACCCAGGGCCTTGCGCTTGCTAGGCAAGCGCTCTATCACTGAGCTAAATCCCCAACCCTGTCCTTGTTTTTCTTAAGCATGTGTTTAAAATTCTTTTATACAAATTTATCTTTTGTATAGTTTTCACAACTACATCAGAAGAGGAAACTAACAATTAAAAAAAAAGGTTTTGGAGTTTTCAGAACTTTGCCTGTGACCAAATATATGATATAATATCTGTAACCCTCCCACTCCTTCCTCCCCAAACTCCTATGTCTTCCCTCCAAAACTCATGATCTTTTCTTTAATTATTATTGTCCCATGTGTGTATCTATATATGTATGTATATATGCATACATGCATATTCCACCTACTAAGTCCACTTAGCATTGCTTATAGATACATGGAACTAGGACTTCTTGGAACGGAACTAAGTCCACATAGCATTGCTTGTAGATACACGTATCCAGGACTGACTACTTGGACCTGAACATCCTATGTGGAAACTTGTTCCTGGGGGAAACTAATTCTCTCTTTCTAGGAATCATTGACCACTTTTAATTCTTCATCTAGGAGTAGGTACCAAAGGCTGTCTATTTGGAATTAAGGGCTGCCCAATAGGAGGAAATTCATGCCTAGTACTAGTCGAATACCCCTAGCTGGAGAAGTCATAGACTTGAGGGGAGACTCTACTATTCCCATTTCCCCAAACCACTATAACTTCTACCTGTATTCTAAATACTTATCTTCATACCCACAGATAAGTATAGCTCCCACCGCCCATCAGAGGAGCTCTTCTTTGCAGCAGAGGACACTGACAATTTGCTTTTACTTTGTGCCTATGGCTGTTGTCATGCATGGGAGAGCCGCTATAATGACCTTAGTTTCTATTTAGTGCTGTGGTTTGAGATTTCAGTCTATTAACGCTTTAAAATGAGTCTGCCTTGGCCACAGATTTCTTTAAAGATTCATGGACTGGTTGTTCTAGCTGCCTCGCATCGGAGTCTCTGCAGACCTGACCCTAGTATTGGCTAATTTTCAAAGTTCCTTAGGTGAGTCTAAAATCTGATCAATTCCAAAAACCATTTAAACAAGCTCTTATTCTATAGTTCCCATGACCTCACTCAGTAACAGAACGTCACGAGAAATTGATTTTTGAAGGTGGGTAGCAGATTTAGAATCGGAGAAAATGGGAAAAATTATTCTGAATACTGGAGGACTATAATCAAAGACAAATGGGAAAGTGGGGTGCTCTCAGACTCTTGGATTCCTGGATTACTGTCTAGAATGCTTGGTGGAAATTAGCTTGAGGCTAGATTTCAGATGGCCTTGGAGGTTAAATTAAGGATACCAAGATCAAGTCTCCACACGAGAGAAAAATCAATCAAGCTTTTTGATATGAAGAATAATATGTTTAAGCACTGTCCGTGCACACAAAGAGAATCTTGGCCTGAATAGGCCTGAAGGATGCTGAGGGAGACGAAATGAACACTCAGTTTTCTGTATTCGAGGAGGGAATCATTGTGGGCTTGGATGTGAAGTCGATCCCCCGGGATGGCAAAGTTGTGATAGATGAGAAGCTGATGACGCAGAGGATCAATAGAAGAGAGAGGGCAGTGTCCTGGGGAGCCAGAAGGCTTGAAATGCAAACGACGAGGTGACTGTCATATATAAAAACCAGGAACCAGAAGGATAGGCTGCTTTCTATACAGGATAAAACCATTAATTGACATTAAAATTATTTGAGGACCTAGTGGTGATTCCTGCTGGTGGTATGGCAAACTTCTTTACTGGGTGCAGGCGCACAGCTCTGTCTGGGTCCCACAAAGTTTCTGTTTCCAACAGAAATCCTATACATGAGGTTTTTCTCATTTAATCCAGAGCACCCTGTGGATATGTTGAATTAATATTCCAGTATATTGGCATTTAATGTGTAGCATCACATTTCATGATAATTAGATTTTTTTTCCAGAGCTTTCAAGACTTTATTTAAATGATCAAAACAGGCCTGAAGTTAGACTTATGGTCTTCCACAAAATCCTGATAGCAATTATCCTCCACTTTTTGTTGTTATGAATTTGATGTGTTTTCATTGTGAATCCGCATTTAAAAATTATTTCTTAGCAAATTTTTTTCTTTTTTATTGGGTTTTTTATTTACATTTCAAATGTTATCGCTCCCCCATACCCCCAACCACCCACACATTCCAACCTCCATGCCCTAACATTTCCATACATTGTGGGGTCCAGCCTTGGCAGGACCAAGGGCTTCTCCTTCCTTTGGTGCCCAACAAGGCCAACCTCTGCTACATATGCAGCTGGAGCCATGGGTCCCTCTATGTGTACTCTTTGGATGGTGGTTTAGTCCCAGGGAGCTCTGGTTGGTTATAATTGTTGTTCTTATGGGGGTTGCAAACTCTTCAGCTCCTTCAATCCTTTCTCTAACTCCTCCAATGGGGACCCCATTCTCAGTCCAATGGTTGACTGCAAGCATTCACTTCTATATTTGTCTGACTCTGGTAGAACCTTCAGCAGATAGCTATGTCAGGCTCCTGTCAGCATGCACTTCTTGGCATCAGCAATATTGTCTGGGTTTGGTGGCATATATATGTGGGCTGGATCCCTAGGTGGGGCAGGCTCTGAATGGCCTTTCCTTCAGTCTCTGCTCCAAACTTTGTCTCTATATCACCTCCTATGAATATTTTTGTTCCACTTTTTAAGAAGGACTGAAGCATCTGCACTTTGGTCATCCTTCTTCTTGAGCTTCATGTGGTCTGTGAATTATATCTTGGGTAATCTTTTTTGTGATTGAATTACCTCACTCAGGATGATATTATCTAGTTCTATCCATTTGTCTATGAATTTCATGAAGTCATTGTTTTTAATAGCTGGGTGGTATACCATTGTGTAGATGTACCACATTTTCTGTATCCATTCCTCTGTTGAAGGGCATCTGGGTTCTTTCCAGCTTCTGACTATTATAAATAAGGCTGCTATGAACATAGTGGTGCATGTGTCCTTGCTATATGTTGGAACATCTTTTGGATATATGCCCAGGAGTGGTATCGCTGGGTCCTCAGGTAGTCATGCCCAATTTTCTGAGGAACCTCCAGACTGATTTCCAGAGTGATTGTACCAGTTTACAATCCCACCAACAATGGAAGAGTGTTCCTCTTTCACTACATCTTCTCCAGCATCTGCTGTCACCTGAGTTTTTGGTCTTAGCCCTTCTGACTGGTGTGAGGTGGAATCTCGGGATTGTTTTGATTTGCATTTCCTTGATGACTAAGGATGTTGAACATTTCTTTAGGTACTCCTCAGCCATTGGATATTCCTCAGTTGAGAATTCTATGTTTATCTCTGTATCCCGTTTTTTAATAGGGTTATTTGATTCTCTGGAATTTAACTTCTTGAGTCCTTTGTATATACTAGATATCAGACCTCTATCAGATGTAGGATTGGTAAAGATCTTTTCCCAATCGGTTGGTTGCTGTTTTGTCCCAATGACAATGTCTTTTGCCTTACAGAAGCTTTGCAGTTTTATGAGGTCTCATTTGCCAATTCTTGATCTTCGAGCCTAAGTCATTGGTGTTCTATTCAGGAAATTTTCCCCAGTGCCCATGTGTTCTAGGCTCTTCCCCACTTTTTCTTCTATTAGTTTGAGTGTATCTGGTTTTATGTGGAGGTCCTTGATCCACTTGGACTTGAGCTTTGTACAGGATGATAAGAATGGATCGATTTGCATTCTTCTACATGCTGACTGACAGTTGAATAAGTACCATTTGTTGAGAATGCTATCTTTCTTCCATTGGATGGTTTTAGCTCCTTTGTCAAAGATCAAGTGACCATAGATGTGTGGTTTTATTTCTTGGTCTTCAATTCTATTCCATTAATCTACATGCCTGTCTCTGTACCAGTACCATACCGTTTTTATCACTATTGCTCTGTAATAGAGCTTGAGGTCAGGGATAGTGATTCCCTTAGAAGTTCTTTTATTGTTTAGGATAGTTTTCGATATTCTGGGTTTTTTTTTGTTATTCTACATGAATTTTCAAATTGCTCTTTCTAACTCTATAGAGAATTGAGTAGGAATTTTGATGGGGATTACATTGAATCTATAGATTGCTTTTGGCAAGATGGCCACATTTACAATATTAATCCAGCCAATCCATGAGCACAGGAGTTCTTTCCAGCTTCTGAGATCTTCTTCAATTTCTTTCTTCAAAGATTTGAAGTTCTTGTCATACGGACCTTTCACTTGCTTGGTTAGAGTCACACCGAGGTATTTTATGTTATTTGTGAAGGGTGTCATTTCCCTAATTTCTTTCTCAGCCTTTTTATCCTTTGAGTAGAGGAAGGCTACTAATTTTTTGAGTTAGTTTTATATCTAGCTACTTTGATGAAGTTGTTTATCAGGTTTAGGAGTTCTCTGGTGGAACTTTTGAGATCTTAGCAAATTCCAGTATACTTAGGAAAGAAAGCAAAGAAGTGTAGACCTTAAAGAATATTCACGGGGTTGGGGATTTAGCTCAGCGATAGAGCGCTTGCCTAGCAAACACAAGGCCCTGGGTTCGGTCCCCAGCTCCGAAAAAAAAGAAAAAAGAAAAAAAAAAAGAATATTCACATATCTTTTCCATGTCTGTCCTCTGTCACAACCAGTTTGTTCTTTAAAAATATATTATTTTTAATTTTTACATGCATATATAGTGCATATGCATACATGTGGATAATATGTTTGTGCATGTATTATGTGAATGTTGGTACAGGCATGATATAATGCACATGAAAAGGTCATAGAACAACCTCAGGTGTAAGTCCTTCCACTCCTCCTTGTTTGACTCAAGGTCTTCCTCTCTAAGTGCCTCCCATCTTGCTGTAGCAGCACGTGGATTGCAGATGCATGCTACTCTACCTGGCTTTGAACTCTGGTCATTACACTTACATGGCAAGCATCGTTTCCACAGAGCTTTCTCCCAGCCTCCACACCTACTCCCTTCAGAAGAATACTAACTCTTCTACTGAGGGTTGGGCTTGCTTGAGTGGAGTCATGAAGTATATACTGTTCGGTGTCTGGCTTCTTTCACCGGGCTCTGTGTGTCCTCTTGGTCCATCCTGTTGCATGGGAAACAGTCACTTGCTCTTATTGATTTCATGACTCTTTATTGACATTTGCTGTCTGTGGCTTGCTCCTTTTAGAACAAGGCAATATCATGCACTCACTTGGGGGGTACGTATATATTTTGTTTTCTGTCTAGAGTTTGACAAGAGTAGGTCACAGGACAAGTAGGCATCTGAAGGGGAAGTAATGAAAGTTTCAGGTCTTCCCATCTTCATTAATGCTCATTTCCCTGTATGGATGTATTGATGGATGCTATTGTCAACCATGGTGTTAGTTTATAGTTCCCTAGTGGTTAGTACGTCTGGGAACATTCTCATATGTTTAGTGACTGAAACACAAATTTCTCTTTGGAAACAAGTGGCAGAATAACTCTTATCTTTCGTCCTTTTTGCCTGAAAAAAGATTTACTTGTGTGTGTGTGTGTGTGTGTGTGTGTGTGTGTGTGTGTGTGTGTGTGTGTGTGCATGTGCAGTGCTAACGGACCCTAGAAGAGGGCATCAGATCCCGTGGAGCTGGAGTTACAGCGGTGAACCTATGCGGATGCTGGGAACTGAACTGTCATCCCCTGGAAGAACCAGAAGTGCTCTTAACTGCCGAGCCATTTCTCCAGCCACAGCTCCTTGTTTTTGCCTATTGACTGGTAGACTCTTCATGCATTCTGAATATGGGATCTTTATGTCTTAAATCTGTTATCTGTCTTCCTGCTTTGGGCATGTATTTTCATTTTTCAATATTTGCTCCTGACCAGGATTTTTTTATTGCATTCTCTCTTTATCTCTCTCTATCTCACTCTCTCTCACTCTCTCTCTCTCTCTCTCTGTGTGTGTGTGTGTGTGTGTTTGTGTATGTGTTTTTGTGCGTGCTGGTTTGTGCATGCGTGTGTGTGTGTGTGTGTGTGTGTGGGTGTGGGTGTGTGTGTGTGTGATGTAAGCTTATTTATTAAGGCCAGGGGACAATGTGGAATGAATTCTCTCCTTCTATCATGTGGGTCCTGTGAATAAAGCTCCTTTATCCCCTGACCTTTCTCACAGACCCCTCTTTCTTTGTTACATTTTTTTTTTTTTGGTTCTTTTTCTCGGAGCTGGGGATCGAACCCAGGGCCTTGCGCTTCCTAGGCAAGCTCTCTACCACTGAGCTAAATCCCCAACCCTTCTTTGTTACATTTTAACTTACCAACATTTTTATTTCTAATTACACTGTAATGCTAATTTTGCTATGTCCATGTCATAAACACAATCTATATTAAGATATAGAAGTCTTACTTTCATTGTTCACTGTGTTTCTTTTTATCCATTCATGCTTTTATTATTTTCTATGATGTTAGGTATGCTGATTCTTTTTTTAATGAACACACTTTTATTGGATATTTTATGTATTTACATTTCAAATGTTATTCCCTCTCCTGGTTTCCCCTCTGGAACCCCCCTATCCCACCCCCTGTCCCCCGGCTTCTATGAGAATGCTCCCCTTCCCACTCACCCACTCCCACCTCACTACCCTGGCATCCCCTATACTGGGATATCGAGCTTTCACAAGACCAAGGATCTCTCCTCCAATTGATGCCTGACAATGTCATTCTCTGCTACACATGTGGCTGGAGTCATGGGTTTCTCTATGTCTACTCTGTGGTTGAGAGCTCTGGGGGGATCTGGTCGGTTAATATTGCTCTTCCTATAAAGTTGCAAACCCCTTCAGCTCCTTCAGTACTTTCTCTAAACTCCTTCATTAGAGTCCCCATGCTCAGTCCATTGGTTAGCTGAAAGCATCCTCATCTGTATCAGTAAGGCAATGGCAGTGCCTCTCAGGAGACCTCCATATGTGGCTCCAGTCAGCAAACACTACTTGGCATCAGCATAGTGTCTGGGATTGGTGGCTGCATATGGGATGGATCCTCAGGCGGGGCAGTCTCTGGATGGCCTTTCCTTCAGTTTCTGCTCCACTCTTTATCCCTGTATTTTCTTTAAACAAGAGCAATTCTGGGTTAAAAATTTGAGAAGGATAGGTGGCCCCATCCCCTAACCGGGGGCTTTGCCTAACCTCTGGATATGGTCGGTACAGGTTCGCCCTCCCTTTTGTTGGACATTTCAGCTAGTCTCATCCCTGTTAGGTCCTGGGAGCCTCTTGCTTTCTTGGCATCTGGGACTTGCTAGTGGCTACCCCCAGTTTCCCATCCTCAATTGCTACACACCTCTTTTCAAATTCCCGAGCCTCTGTACATCATCCCTATCTCCTCTCATTCCTGATCCTGCCTCCTTTATTCCCATCACCCTTCTCTCTCCTTCCCAAGTCCTGCCAACTGTCTATCTCCCGGGAGTATTTTGTTCCCCATTCTTATATTTTTGGTTGTAAGCCTCGCCTTTAATGGCTGAGCCATCTCTCCAGCCCTTGTTCCCCATTCTAAGAAGGACTGAAACATCCACATTTCGGTCTTTGTTCTTTATGAGCTTCATGTGCTCTTTGAATTGTATTTTGGGTATTCTGAGCTTTTGGGCTAATCCACATATCAGTGAGGGCATACCATGTGTGTTCGTTTGTGTCTGTGTTACCTCACTCAGGATGATATTTTCTTTCTTTCTTTTTTTTAGATTTTTTTCATACATTCTTTATTTTTTATTTTTTATTATTATTAACTTGAGTATTTCTTATATACATTTCGAGTGTTATTCCCTTTCCCGGTTTCCGGGCAAACATCCCCTTCCCTCCCTCCCCTTCCTTATGGATGTTCCTCCCAACCCTCCCCCCATTGCTGCCCTCTCCCCAACAGTCTAGTTCACTAGGGGTTCAGTCTTAGCAGGACCCAGGGCTTCCCCTTCCACTGGTGCTCTTACTAGGATATTCATTGCAACCTACGAGGTCAGAGTCCAGGGTCAGTCCATGTATAGTCTTTGGGTAGTGGCTTAGTCCCTGGAAGCTCTGGTTGGTTGGCATTGCTGTACATATGGGGTCTCGAGGTCCTTCAAGCTCTTCCAGTTCTTTCTCTGATTCCTTCAACGGGGGTCCTGTTCTCAGTTCAGTGGTTTCCTGCTGGCATACGCCTCTGTATTTGCTGTATTCTGGCTGTGTCTCTCAGGAGCGATCTGCATTCACATTTTGATCATCCGTCTTGAGTTTCATTTGTTCTAGGCATCTAGGGTAATTCAAGCATTTGGGCTAATAGCCACTTATCAATGAGTACATACCATGTATGTCTTTCTGTGATTGGGTTAGCTCACTCAGGATGATAGTTTCCAGTTCCAACCATTTGCCTACGAATTTCATAAAGTCATTGTTTTTGATAGCTGAGTAATATTCCATTGTGTAGATGTACCACATTTTCTGGATCCATTCCTCTGTTGAAGGGCATCTGGGTTCTTTCCAGCTTCTGGCTATTATAAATAAGGCTGCTATGAACATAGTGGAGCACGTGTCTTTTTTATATGTTGGGGCATCTTTTGGGTATATGCCCAGGAGAGGTATAGCTGGATCCTCAGGCAGTTCAATGTCCAATTTTCTGAGGAACCTCCAGACTGATTTCCAGAATGGTTGTACCAGTCTGCAATCCCACCAACAATGGAGGAGTGTTCCCCTTTCTCCACATCCTCGCCAGCATTTGCTGTCACCTGAGTTTTTGATCTTAGCCATTCTCACTGGTGTGAGGTGAAATCTCAGGGTTGTTTTTTTTGATTTGCATTTCCCTGATGACTAACGATGTTGAACATTTCTTTAGGTGTTTCTCAGCCATTCGGCATTCCTCAGCTGTGAATTCTCTGTTTAGCTCTGAACCCCATTTTTTAATAGGGTTATTTGTCTCCCTGCTGTCTAACTTCTTCAGTTCTTTGTATATTTTGGATATAAGCCCTCTATCTGTTGTAGGATTGGTAAAGATCTTTTCCCAATCTGTTGGTTGCCGTTTTGTCCTAACCACAGTGTCCTTTGCCTTACAGAAGCTTTGCAGTTTTATGAGATCCCATTTGTCGATTCTTGATCTTAGAGCATAAGCCATGGGTGTTTTGTTCAGGAAATTTTTTCCAGTGCCCATGTGTTCCAAATGCTTCCCTAGTTTTTCTTCTATTAGTGTGAGTGTATCTGGTTTGATGTGGAGGTCCTTGATCCACTTGGACTTAAGCTTTGTACAGGGTGATAAGCATGGATCGATCTGCATTCTTCTACATGTTGACCTCCAGTTGAACCAGCACCATTTGCTGAAAATGCTATCTTTTTTTCCATTGGATGGTTTTGGCTCCTTTGTCAAAAATCAAGTGCCCATAGGTGTGTGGGTTCATTTCTGGGTCTTCAATTCTGTTCCATTGGTCTATCTGTCTGTCTCTGTACCAATACCATGCAGTTTTTATCACTATTGCTCTGTAATACTGCTTGAGTTCTGGGATAGTGATTCCCCCTGAATTCCTTTTATTGTTGAGGATAGTTTTAGCTATCCTGGGTTTTTTGTTATTCCAGATGAATTTGCAAATTGTTCTGTCTAACTCTTTGAAGAATTGGATTGGTATTTTGATGGGGATTGCATTGAATCTGTAGATCGCTTTTGGTAGAATGGCCATTTTTACTATATTAATCCTGCCAATCCATGAGCATGGGAGATCTTTCCATCTTCTGAGATCTTCTTCAATTTCTTTCTTCAGAGTCTTGAAGTTCTTATTGTACAGATCTTTCCCTTGCTTGGTTAAAGTCACACTGAGGTACTTTATATTATTTGGATCTATTATGAAGGGTGTCCTTTCCTAATTTCTTTCTCGCCTGTTTCTCTTTTTGTAGAGGAAGGCTACTGATTTATTTGAGTTAATTTTATACCCAGCCACTTTGCTGAAGTTGTTTATCAGCTTTAGTAGTTCTCTGGTGGAACTTTTGGGATCACTTAAATATACTATCATATCATCTGCAAATAGTGATATTTTGACTTCTTCTTTTCGATCTGTATCCCTTGACCTCCTTTTTGTTGTCTGATTGCTCTGGCTAGAACTTCAAGAACTATATTGAATAAGTAGGGAGAGAGTGGGCAGCCTTGTCTAGTCCCTGATTTTAGTGGGATTGCTTCAAGTTTCTCTCCATTTAGTTTAATGTTAGCAACTGGTTTGCTGTATATGGCTTTTTTACTATGTTTAGGTATGGGCCTTGAATTCCCCATTCTTTCCAGGACTTTTATCATGAAGGGGTGTTGAATTTTGTCAAATGCTTTTCTCAGCATCTAATGAAATGATCATGTGGTTTTGTTCTTTCAGTTTGTTTATATAATGGATCACGTTGATGGTTTTCCAGATATTAAACCATCCCTGCATGCCTGGGATGAAGCCTACTTGATCATGGTGAATGATTGTTTTGATGTGCTCTTGGATTCGGTTTGCCAGAATTTTATTGAGTATTTTGCATCGATATTCATAAGGGAAATTGGTCTGAAGTTCTCTTTCTTTGTTGGGTCTTTGTGTGGTTTAGGTATAAGAGTAATTGTGGCTTCATAGAAGGAATTCGGTAGTGCTCCATCTGTTTCAATTTTGTGGAATAGTTTGGATAATATTGATATAGGTCTTCTATGAAGGTCTGATAGAATTCTGCACTAAACCCGTCTGGACCTGGGCTCTTTTTGGTTGGGAGACCTTTAATGACTTCTTCTATTTCCTTAGGAGTTATGGGGTTGTTTAACTGGTTTATCTGTTCCTGATTTAACTTCGGTACCTGGTATCTGTCTAGGAAATTGTCCATTTCCTGCAGATTTTCAAGTTTTGTTGAATATAGGCTTTTATAGTAAGATCTGATGATTTTTTGAATTTCCTCTGAATCTGTAGTTATGTCTCCTTTTCATTTCTGATTTTGTTAATTTGGACACACTCTCTGTGTCCTCTCGTTAGTCTGGCTAAGGGTTTATCTATCTTGTTGATTTTCTCAAAGAACCAACTTTTGGTTCTGTTGATTCTTTCTATGGTCCTTTTTGTTTCTACTTGGTTGATTTCGGCTCTGAGTTTGATTATTTCCTGCCTTCTACTCCTCCTGGGTGTATTTGCTTCTTTTTGTTCTAGAGCTTTTAGGTGTGCTGTCAAGCTGCTGACATATGCTCTTTCCTGTTTCTTTCTGCAGGCACTCAGCGCTATGAGTTTTCCTCTTAGCACAGCTTTCATTGTGTCCCATAAGTTTGGGTATGTTGTATCTTCATTTTCATTAAATTCTAAAAAGTCTTTAATTTCTTTCTTTATTTCTTCCTTGACCAGGTTATCATTGAGTAGAGCATTGTTCAATTTCCGTATATGTGGGCATTCTTCCCTTATTGTTATTGAAGACCAGATTTTAGTCCATGGCGGTCTGATAGGACACATGGGACTGTTTATATCTTTCTGTATCTGTTGAGGTCTGTTTTGTGCCCGATTATATGCTTAATTTTGGAGACAGTACCATGAGGTGATGAGAAGAAGGTATTTCCTTTTGTTTTAGGATCGAATGTTCTATAAATATCTGTTAAGTCCGTTTGGCTCATGACTTCTCTTAGTCTGTCTACGTCTCTGTTTAATTTCTGTTTCCATGATCTGTCCATTGATGAGAGTGGGGTGTTGAAATCTCCTACTATTATTGTGTGAGGTGTAATGTGTGTTTTGAGCTTTAGTAAGGTTTCTTTTACGTATGTAGGTGCCCTTGTATTTGGGGCATAGATATTTAGGATTGAGAGTTCATCTTGGTGGATTTTTCCTTTAATGAATATGAAGTGTCCTTCCTTATCTTTTTTGATGACTTTTAGTTGAAAATTGATTTTATCTGATATTAGAATGGCTACTCCAGCTTGCTTCTTCTGACCATTTGCTTGGAAAGTTGTTTTCCAGCCTTTCACTCTGATGTAGTGTCTGTCTTTGTCTCTGAGGTGTGTTTCCTGTAGGCAGCAGAATGCAGGGTCCTCGTTGCGTATCCAGTTTTTTAATCTATGTCTTTTTATTGGGGAGTTGAGGCCATTGATGTTGAGAGATATTAAGGAATAGTGATTATTGCTTCCGGCTGTATTCATATTTGGATGTGAGGTTATGTTTGTGTGCTTTTCTTCTCTTTGTTTTGTTGCCAAGACGATTAGTTTCTTGCTTCTTCTAGGGTATAGCTTGCCTCCTTATGTTGGGCTTTACCATTTATTATCCTTTGTAGTGCTGGATTTGTAGAAAGATATTGTGTAAATTTGGTTTTGTCATGGAATATCTTGGTTTCTCCATCTATGTTGATTGAGAGTTTTGCAGGATACAGTAACCTGGGCTGGCATTTGTGTTCTCTTAGGGTCTGTATGACATCAGTCCAGGATCTTCTGGCCTTCATAGTTTCTGTGAAAAAGTCTGGTGTGATTCTGATAGGTCTGCCTTTATATGTTACTTGACCTTTTTCCCTTTTACTGCTTTTAATATTCTTTTCTTTATTTTGTGCGTTTGGTGTTTTGACTATTATGTGACGGAGGTGTTTCTTTTCTGGTCCAATCTATTTGGAGTTCTGTAGGCTTCTTGTATGCCTATGGGTATCTCTTTTTTAGGTTAGGAAGTTTTCTTCTATGATTTTGTTGAAGATATTTACTGGTCCTTTGAGCTGGGAGTCTTTACTCTCTTCTATACCTATTATCCTTAGGTTTGATCTTCTCATTGAGTCCTGGATTTCCTGTATGTTTTGGACCAGTAGCTTTTTCCGCTTTACATTATCTTTGACAGTTGAGTCAATGATTTCTATGGAATCTTCTGCTCCTGAGATTCTCTCTTCCATCTCTTGTATTCTGTTGGTGAAGCTTGTATCTACAGCTCCTTGTCTCTTCTTTTGGTTTTCTATATCCAGGGTTGTTTCCATGTGTTCTTTCTTGATTGCTTCTATTTCCATTTTAATTCCTTCAACTGTTTGATTGTGTTTTCCTGGAATTCTTTCAGGATTTTTGTGACTCCTCTCTATGGGCTTCTACTTGTTTATTTATGTTTTCCTGGAATTCTTTTAGAATTTTTGTGATTCCTCTCTGTAGGCTTCTACTTGTTTATTTATGTTTTCCTGTGTTTCTCTAAAGGGAGTTCTTCATGTCTTTCTTGAAGTCCTCCAACATCATGATCAAATATGATTTTGAAACTAGATCTTGCTTTTCTGGTGTGTTTGGATATTCGTGTTTGCTTTGGTGGGAGAATTGGGCTCGATGATGCCATGTAGTCTTGGTTTCTGTTGCTTGGGTTCCTCGCTTGCCTCTCGCCATCAGATTATCTCTAGTGTTACTTTGTTCTGCTATTTCTGACAGTGGCTAGAGTGTCTTATAAGCCTGTGTTTCAGGAGTGCTGTAGACCTGTTTTCCTGTTTTCTTTCAGCCAGTTATGGGGACAGAGTGTTCTGCTTTTGGGCGTGTAGTTTTTCCTCTCTACAGGTCTTCAGCTGTTCCTGTGAGCCTGTGTCTTGAGTTCACCAGGCAAGTCGTTTGTAGCAGAAAAGTTTGTCTTACCTGTGGTCCCCAGGCTCAAGTTTGCTCTCGGGGTGTTGCCTATGAGCTCTCCACGGCCTCAGCAACCAGGAAGATCTGCGCCGCCCTTTCCGGGAGGTTCCGTGCACCAGGGTTCCAGATAGCTTTTGTTTTCCTCTGGGATCAGTACTGTGTGCAGCGTGCAGTCTCTTCTGGTTTCCCAGGCGTGTCCGCCTCTCTGAAGGTTTAGCTCTCCCTCCCACGGGATTTGGGTGCAGAGAACTGTTTATCCGGTCGGTCCCTTCAGGTGCGGTGTCTCAGACGCAGTGGACCTGCTGCTCCTGGGCCCTCCTCACGGGTACCCAGAGGCCGATACAGTTTCCTCCTGGGCCAGGGATGTGGGCAGGGGTGGGCAGCGTTGGTGGTCTCCTCAGCTCTGCTGCCTCAGGAGTGCCCGCCCGACCAGGCGGCGAGAACTCCCCTCCAGGGGGCCTGGGAGCAGAGAGCTGCTGAAGGCAGGGATCCTCCGCTGGTCCGGGACTCTTTTTTTTTTTTTTAGATTTTCATAATGATTTTTATTGGATATTTTATTTATTTACATTTCAAATGTTTCCCCCTTTCCAGTTTCCCGTCCCCAAACCCTGTATCCCGTTCCCCTCTGCCTGCTTCAATGTGGGTGCTTCTCCACCCACCTATGGACTCCTGGCTTATCACCTTAGCATTCCTCTACACTGGAGCATTTAGCCTTCACAGGAACAAGGCCTTCCCCTCCCAGTGCTAGATAAGACCATCTTCTGCTACATATGCAGCTGGAGCCATGGGTCACTCCATGTGTACTCTTTCATTGGTGGCTTAGTCCCTAGGAACTCTGGAGGGTTTGATTGATTGATATTGCCGTTCTTCCTAAGGGGTTGCAAACCCCTTCAGCTCCTATAGTCCTTCCCTAACTCCTCCATTGGGGTCCCCATGCTCACTCAGTCTAATGGATGGCTGCAAACAACCACATTTGTATTGGTCAGACTCTGGCAGGGCCTCTTAGGAGACAGCTATATCAGGCTCATGTCAGCAAGCACTTCTCAGTATCAGCAATAGGGTCTGATTTCAGTGGCTGTATATGCAATGTGTGCTTTGAAGTTTAGTGAAGTTTATTCTATGGGTATGGGTGCCCTTGCATTTGGAGCATAGATTTTCATAATTGAGAGCTCATCTTAGTAGATTTTTCCTTTGATGAGTATCGAGTATTTTTCCTCATTTTTTGATAACTTTTGGTTGAAAGTCGCTTTTATTTGATATTAGAATGGCTACTCCAGCTTGTTTCTTGGGACTATTTGCTTGGAAATTTTTTTTCCAGCCTCTTACTCTGAGGTAGTGTCTGTCTTTGTCACTGATGTGCATTTCCTTTATGCAGCACAATTCTGGGTCCTGTTTATGTATCCAATCTGTTAGTCTATGTCTTTTTATTGGGGAGTTGAGTCTACTGATGTTAAAAGATATTAATATGACCAGTGATTGTTGCTTCCCAATATTTTTGTTGCTAGAAGTCAAATTATGTTTGTGTAGCTCTCTTCTTTTGAGTTTTTTGAAAGAAGATTACTTTTTTGCTTTACTTGGGAGTAGTTTTCTTCCTTGTGTTGGAGTTTTCCATCTATTATTCTTTGTAGAGCTGGATATGGGGAAAGATATTGTGTATATTTGATTTTGTCATGGAATATCTTTGTTTCTCCATCTATGGTAATTTAGAGTTTTGCTGGGTATAGTAGCCTGGGCTGGCATTTATGTTCCCTTAGGGTCTGTTTGACATTTTTCCAGGATCGTTTGTCTTTTGTCCCAGAATCTTTTTGTCTCTGCTGAGAAATCTGGTGTAATTCTGATAGGTCTGCCTTTATATGTTACTTGACACTTTTCCCTTACTGCTTTTAATATTCTTTCTTTGTTTTGTGCATTTGGTGTTTTGATTATTATGTGATAGTAGAAATTTCTTTTCTGGTCCAATATATCTTGTGTTCTGTAGACTTCTTGTAGGTTTATGGGCATCTCTTCCTTTAGGTTAGGAAGTTTTCTATAATTTTTTTGAAGATATTTACTGGCCTTTCTATACCTATTATCCTTAGGTTTGATCTTTCCATTGTGTCCTGGATTTCTTGGATGTTTTGGGTTAGGACTTTTTTTGTATTTTGCATTTTCTTTGACTATTGTGTCAATGTTTTCTATGGTATCATCTATCCTGAGATTCTCTCTTCTATCTCTTGTATTTTCTTGGTGATTCTTGCATCTACGATTCCTGATCTCTTTTGTAGGTTTTCTATCTTCAGGGTTGTTTTTGTTTGTGATTTCTTTTTTTTTTATCTTTATTAACTTGAGTATTTCTTATTTACATTTCGATTATTATTCCCCTACCCGGTTTCTGGGCCAACATCCCCCTAACTCCTCCCCCTCCCCTTCTATAGGGGTTCCCCTCACCATCCTCCCCCATTACCACCCTCTCCCTGACAATCACGTTCACTGGGGGTTCAGTCTTGGCAGGACCAAGGGCTTCCCCTTCCACTGGTGCTCTTACTAGGCTATTCAATGCTACCTATGAGGTTGGAGCCCAGGGTCAGTCCATGTATAGTCTTTGGGTAGTGGCTTAGTCCCTGGAAGCTTTGGTTGGTTGGCATTGTTGTTCATATGAGGTCTCAAGCCCCTACAAGCTCTTCTAGACCTTTCTCTGATTCCTTCAACAGGGGTCCCAATCTCAGTTCAGTGGACTGCTGCTGGCATTCGCCTATGTATTTGCTGTATACTGGGTGTGTCTCTTAGGAGAGATCTACATCCGGTTCCTGTCAGCCTGCACTTCTTTGCTTCATCCATCTTATCTAATTGGGTGGCTATATATGTATGGGTCACATGTGGGGCAGGCTCTGAGTGGGTATTCCTCCTGTCTCTGTTCTAAACTTTGCCTCCCTATTCCCTGCCAAGGGTTTTCTTGTTCCCCTTTTAAAGAAGGAGTGAAGCATTTGCATTTTCGTCATCTGTCTTGAGTTTCATGTGTTCTGTGCATCTAGGGTAATTCAAGCATTTGGGCTAATAGCCATTTATCAATGAGTGCATACCATGTGTGTTTTTCTGTGATTGGGTTACCTCACTCAGGATGATATCTTCCAGTTCCATCCATTTGCCTATGAATTTCATAAAGTCATTGTTTTTGATAGCTGAATAATATTCCATTGTGTAGATGTTCCACATTTTCTGTATCCATTCCTCTGCTGAATGGGCATCTGGGTTCTTCCCAGCTTCTGGGTATTATAAATAAGGCTGCTATGAACATAGTGGAGCACGTGTCTTTGTTATATGTTGGGGCATCTTTTGGGTATATGCCCAAGAGAGGTATAGCTGGGTCCTCAGGTAGTTCAATGTCCACTTTTCTGAGGAACCTCCAGACTGATTTTCAGAATGGTTGTACCAGTCTACAATCCCACCAACAATGGAGGAGTGTTCCTCTTTCTCCACATCCTTGCCAGCATTTGCTGCCACCTGAGTTTTTGATCTTAGCCATTCTCACTGGTGTGAGGTGAAATCTCAGGGTTGTTTTGATTTGCATTTCCCTTATGCTGAACAAAGAAATGTTGAACATTTCTTTAGGTGTTTCTCAGCCATTCGACATTCCTCAACTGTGAATTCTTTGTTTAGCTCTGAACCCCATTTTTTAATAGGGTTATTTGTCTCCCTGCGGTCTAACTTCTTGTGTTCTTTGTATATTTTGGATATAAGCGCTCTATCTGTTGTAGGATTGGTAAAGATCTTTTCCCAATCTGTTGGTTGCTGTTTTGTCCTATCAACAGTGTCCTTTGCCTTACAGAAGCTTTGCAGTTTTATGAGATCCCATTTGTTGATTCTTGATCTTACAGCATAGGCCATTGGTGTTTTGTTCAGGAAATTTTCTCCAGTGCCCATGTGTTCGAGATGCATCCCCACCTTTTCTTCTATTAGTGTGAGTGTATCTGGTTTGATGTGGAGGTCCTTGATCCACTTGGACTTAAGCTTTGTACAGGGTGATAAGCATGGATCAATCTGCATTCTTCTACATGCTGACCTCCAATTGAACCAGCACCATTTGCTGAAAATGCTATCTTTTTTCCATTGGATGTTTTGGTTCCTTTGTCAAAAATGAAGTGACCATAGGTGTGTGGGTTCATTTCTGGGTCTTCAATTCTATTCCACTGGTCTATCTGTCTGTCTCTGTACCAATACCATGCAGTTTTTATCACTATTGCTCTGTAATACTGCTTGAGTTCAGGGATAGTGATTCCCCCAGAAGTCCTTTTATCATTGAGAATAGTTTTAGCTATCCTGGGTTTTTTGTTATTCCAGATGAATTTGCAAATTGTTCTGTCTAACTCTCTGAAGAATTGGATTGGTATTTTGATGGGGATTGCATTGAATCTGTAGATCGATTTTGGTAAAATGGCCATTTTTACTATATTAATACTGCCAATCCATGAACAGGGGAGATATTTCCATCTTTTGAGGTCTCCTTCATTTTCTTTCTTCAGGGGTTTGAAGTTCTTATCATACAGATCTTTTACTTGCTTGGTTAAAGTCACACCGAGTTATTTTATATTATTTGAGACTATTATGAAGGGTGTCGTTTCCCTAATTTCTTTCTCAGCTTGTTTCTCTTTTGTGTAGAGGAAGGCTACTGATTTATTTGAGTTAATTTTATACCCAGCCAGTTTGCCGAAGGTATTTATCAGGTTTAGTAGTTCTCTGGTGAAACTTTTGGTATCACTTAAATATACAATCATATCATCTGCAAATAGTGATATTTTGACTTCTTTTCCAATCTGTATCCCCTTGATTTCCTTTTGTTGTCTGATTGCTCTGGCTAGAACTTCAAGAACTATATTGAATAAGTAGGGAGAGAGTGGGCAGCCTTGTCTAGTCCCTGATTTTAGTGGGATTGCTTCAAGTTTCTCTCCATTTAGTTTAATGTTAGATACTGGTTTGCTGTACTATGGCTTTTACTATGTTTAGGTATGGGCCTTGAATTCCTATTCTTTCTAGGACTTTTATCATGAAGGGATGTTGAATTTTGTCAAATGCTTTCTCAGCATCTAATGAAATGATCATGTGGTTTTGTTCTTTCAGTTTGTTTATATAATGGATCACGTTGATGGTTTTCCGTATATTAAACCATCCCTGCATGCCTGGGATGAAGCCTACTTGATCATGGTGAATGATTGTTTTGATGTGCTCTTGGATTCGGTTTGCCAGAATTTTATTGAGTATTTTTACGTCAATATTCATAAGGGAAATTGGTCTGAAGTTCTCTTTCTTTGTTGGGTCTTTGTGTGGTTTAGGTATAAGAGTAATTGTGGCTTCATAGAAGGAATTCGGTAGTGCTTCATCTGTTTCAATTTTGTGGAATAGTTTGGATAGTATTGGTATGAGAGATTCTATGAATGTCTGATAGAATTCTGCACTGAAACCGTCTAGACCTGGGCTCTTTTTGATTGGGAGACCTTTAATGACTGCTTCTATTTCGTTAGGAATTATGGGGTTGTTTAACTGGTTTATCTGTTCCTGATTTAACTTCAGTACCTGGTATCTGTCTAGGAAATTGTCCATTTCCTGCAGATTTTCAAGTTTTGTTGAATATAGGCTTTTGTAGTAGGATCTGATGATTTTTTGAATTTCCTCTGAATCTGTAGTTATGCCTCCCTTTTCATTTCTGATTTTGTTAATTTGGACACAATCTCTGTGTCCTTTCTTTAGTCTGGCTAAGGGTTTATCTATCTTGTTGACTTTCTCAAAGAACCAACTTTTGGTTCTGTTGATTCTTTCTATGGTCCTTTCTGCTTCTTCTTGGTTGATTTCAGCTTTGAGGTTGATTATTTCCTGCCTTCTACTCCTCCTGGGTGTATTTGTTTCTTTTTGTTCTAGAGCTTTTAGGTGTGCTGTCAAGCTGGTGACATACGCTCTCTCCTGTTTCTTTCTGCAGGCACTCAGAGTTATGAGTTTTCTTCTTAGCACAGCTTTCATTGTGTCCCATAAGTTTGGGTATGTTGTACCTTCATTTTCATTAAATTCTAAGAAGTCTTTAATTTCTTTCTTTATTTCTTCCTTGACCAGGTTATCATTGAGTAGAGCACTGTTCAACTTCCATGTATATGTGGGCGTTCTTCCCTTATTGTTATTGAAGACCAGCTTTAGCCCGTGGTGGTCTGATAGCACACATGGGATTATTTCTATCTTTCCGTATCCGTTAAGGCCTGTTTTATGATCAATTATATGGTCAATTTTGGAGAAAGTACCATGAGGTGGTGAGAAGGATTTATATCCTTTTGTTTTAGGATAGAATGTTCTATAAATATCTGTTAAGTCCATTTGGTTTGTGACTTCTCTTAGTCTGTCTATGTCTCTGTTTAATTTCTGTTTCCATGACCTGTCCATTGATGAGAGTGGGGTGTTGAAATCTCCTACTATTATTGTGTGAGGTGTAATGTGTGCTTTGAGCTTTAGTAAGGTTTTTTTTATGTATGTAGGTGCCCTTGTATTTGGAGCATAGATATTTAGGATTGAGAGTTCATCTTGGTGGATTTTTCCTTTGATGAATATGAAGTGTCCTTCCTTATCTTTTTTTGATGACTTTTAGTTGAAAATTGATTTTATTCGATATTAGAATGGCTACTCCAGCTTGCTTCTTCAGACCATTGGCTTGGAAAGTTGTTTTCCAGCCTTTCATTCTGATGTAGTGTCTGTCTTTGTCTCTGAGGTGTGTTTCCTGTAGGCAGCAGAATGCAGGGTCCTCATTGCGTATCCAGTTTGTTAATCTATGTCTTTTTATTGGAGAGTTGAAACCATTGATGTTGAGAGATATTAAGGAATAGTGATTATTGCTTCCTGTTATATTCATATTTGGATGTGAGATTATTTTTGTGTGCTTTTCTTTTCTTTGTTTTGTTGCCAAGATGACTAGTTTCTTGCTTTTTCTAGGGTGTAGCTTGCCTCCTTATGTTGGGCTTTACCATTTATTATCCTTTGTAGTGCTGGCTTTGTAGAAAGATTTTGTGTAAATTTGGTTTTGTCATGGAATATCTTGGTTTCTCCATCTATGTTAATTGAGAGTTTTGCAGGATACAGTAACCTGGGCTGGCATTTGTGTTCTCTTAGGGTCTGTATGACATCTGTCTAGGATCTTCTGGCTTTCATAGTCTCCGGTGAGAAGTCTGGTGTGATTCTGATAGGTCTGCCTTTATATGTTACTTGACCTTTTTCCCTTACTGCTTTTAATATTCTTTCTTTATTTTGTGCATTTGGTGTTTTTACTATTATGTGATGGGAGGAGTTTCTTTTCTGGTCCAATCTATTTGGAGTTCTGTAGGCTTCTTGTATGTTTATGGGCATCTCTTTCTTTAGGTTAGGGAAGTTTTCTTCTATGATTTTGTTGAAGATATTTACTTGTCCTTTGAGCTGGGAGTCTTCACTCTCTTTTATACCTATTATCCTTAGGTTTGATCTTCTCATTGTGTCCTGGATTTCCTGGATGTTTTGGGGTCGGGGCTTTTTGCATTTTACATTATCTTTGATGGTTGTGTTGATGTTTTCTATGGTATCTTCTGCCCCTGAGATTCTCTCTTCTATCTCTTGTATTCTGTTGGTGATGCTTGCATCTATGACTCCTGATCTCTTCCCTAGGTTTTCTATCTCTAGGGTTGTCTCCTTTTGTGCTTTCTTGATTGTTTCTATTTTCATTTTTAAATCCTGGATGGTTTTGTTCAACTCCTTCACCATTTTGACTGTGTTTTCCTGTAATTCTCTAAGGGATTTTTTGCGTTTCCTCTTTAAGGGCTTCTACTTGTTTACTTGTGTTGTCCTGTATTTCTTTAAGGGAGTTAGTTATTTATGTCCTTCTTAAAGTCTTCCATCATTGGCAGAAGGAACACCCATTCAGATTCTGCCCCACATGTGGCCCATACATATACAGTCACCAAACTAGATAAGATGGATGAAGCAAAGCAGTGCAGGCCAATAGGAACCAGATGTAGATCTGTCCTGAGAGACACAGCCAGAATACAGCAAATACATAGGCGAATGCCAGCAGCAAACCACTGATCTGAGAACGGGACCCTCGTTGAAGGAATCAGAGAAAGGACTGAAAGAGCTTTAAGGGACTTGAGACCCCATATGAACAACAGTGCCAACCAACCAGAGCTGCCAGGGACTAAGCCACTACCCAAAGACTATACATGGACTGACCCTGGGCTCCAACCTCATAGGTTGCAATGAATAGCCTAGTAAGAGCACCAGTGGAAGGGGAAGCTCTTGGTCCTGCCAAGACTGAACCCCCAGTCAATGTGATTGTTGGGGGTAGAGCAGTAATGGGGGGAGGATGGGGAGGGGAACACCCATAGAGAAAGGGAGCGAGAGGAGTTAGGGGGATGTTGGCCCAGAAACCAGGAAAGGAATAACAGTCAAAATGTAAATAAAAAATACCCAAGTTAATAAAGATGAAAAAAAAAAATAAAGAACATCTAAATTAAAAAAAAAAAGTCTTCCATCATCGTCGTCGTCGTTGTCATCATCATCATCATTATCAAATGTGATTTCAAATCCAAATCTTGCTTTTCTGGTGTGTTTGGATATCTAGCATTTGCTTTGGTGGGAGAACTGGGCTCTGATAATGCCAAGTAGTCTTGGTTTCTGTTTCTTAGGTTCCTGTGTTTGCCTTTTGCTGTCTGGTTGTCTCTGGTATTGGTCTTGGTATCTCTGATAGTGCCTTGACCTCCTGTAAGCCTGTGTGTCAGCACTCCTGGAAACTGACTTTCTCCCAGCAGGGTCTGGGTACAGAGAGCTGTGTCCCAGGATCAGCTCTGGGAGCAGGCTAAAACCGGAATGATACTGTTCCAGACTGCTCCTTGGTTCCTGTGTCCAGAGTGCTCTAGGCAGGTTCCTTTTAGGGCAGGAATGTGAGCAGAATTGGTGGTCTCCCTTATGCTTTGAGGATTGTCTGCACTTCTGAGAGTCCTGCTATCTCCCCAAGGGATCTCGGTTCAGAGAGCTGTGGGATGGGGTTAGCTCCAGGCACAGGCAGAAACCAGAAGGATCCTGTCCCAGACTGCTCCTGGGTTCCTGTGTCCTGAGGACCCCAGACAGGTTCCTCAGAGCAGAAGTGGTGGTCTTACCTCTGCTCCCAGGTGTGTCAGCACTCCTGGTGACTGACTTTCAGCTCTGGGTGCAGGCAGAGACTGGAAGGATTCTCTCTCTGACTGCTCCTAGGTTCCTGTGTGCAGAGGGCTCCAGGCGGGTTCCTCTTGGGCCAGGAATATGAGCAGAAGTGGTGGTCTCCCCCTGAGCTCTCAGGATTGTCTGCACTTCTGAGAGTCCAGCTCTCTCCCCCATAGGATTTGGGTACAGAGCTAGGTTGATCTTTTAGGTGGTATGAATCATATAGTAAACTAAACAATTCTGACAGTAATTTAGTGTTATTTATTTAAAAGTCACCTGCCAATGTTAACATGGGAAATCTCATTTCTCATTTATATCAAGATTCAGTACATTTTCTACAAATTCCTTATGACTATGTGAATCTTTAAAAATTGTATTTATGTTTTATTCTTTGACAACTTCATACATGTCTATACTAAGCTTGGACACTCTTCCCCTCCTTTGCTCTCCCACGCACCCCCCTCTTCCTGATGGAACACTTCCACCCAACATCCCATTCTTTACTTTGATGTCATTTTTATTTTTATTTTTGACCCATTTGTTAATTAAGGTTGCTTGTACAAGCAGGAGTGGGAGGTTATTTCCTGGGATATTATCAGTCGATATACCACTGAGGAAAATGACAGCCCTTCTCCTAGTATCTATTAACTTCCTCTTGACCCTCAGTGATGAGTGGGACCCCACATCCCCAAGCATGATGAAACGGTGAGAGGCCTGTCGGTATGCTACTCTTTGCCCTTCATGGCTTCGATGAGCTCTCGAGTGCAATGGCTGTGTCATGTCCAGAACCGGTCCACAGTGCTATCAGCTTCTGCATCTTACATTCCCACTCTCCACAATGCTGCCTAAGTTTTGGCAATACGCGTTATACATGTGTCCTAATTAGGGGCCATGTACCCCACAGTCACCCTCTGCCCGCAATTCAACCAGTTCTATATCTCTGCGTTAACCACACCCCCAGCCCCCTACCCTCCTTCCTTAAATCTCCATCTTCAACGCCACCTCTGACTCCCTGCAGAAAACAGAAAAGAAACTTCTCGGATGAAGGCAGAGAATAGCACTGATATAAAAAAGAGCATCTAGAAGACTGTTGAACATCATCTCCATAAAATCAATTTTTGAAGTCTGAAAAAAATGTCTTCTGGTTTAGGTAGGTTTTATGTGCATAGTGTAGGTCTCTTTGAAATCATTTTAATTATTTTCTTATTTTAATACCAGGTGAATCGATCATTTTAATTTATGTTTTCATTGCTTTTAATTAAAACATATAATAAAACATAAATATAATTAATCATCCTTGAGCTCCTTCTCTATGCTAGATAGACTTAGTTTTTGTTTGAGACAGAGTTTCTTTGTGTAGCTTTGATAGACAGACAATAAAAGTGAGATTAAATATATAGATAAAAATAAATATAAATATAATGATTTCAAAACTCCTTTTGTAGGCCTGGCAGACAGACTTTGAACTCAGAGATCTGCCTGCCTCTGCTTCCCGATTCAATTCCAGCACTCTATTTTAATTATTTTTAATTAATTATTTTTTTATCATTTTACTCAGAAAAAAAACCACTGAACAGACAAAATGCAATGGATATTTTAATTGCCACTCCTCATTTCATGGTCAAATCTCTTAATAGATTATTACTGAATACTATATTTCATGTAGTGTATGCATGGATGAGCGTGTGTGTGTGTGTGTGTGTGTGTGTGTGTGTGTGTGTGTAGAAAAGCCATCTCTTAGGATGACAGGATATTTTATTTTTTATCATGGGAATACCACACACTATTGAATACTGTCTACATCCTTTGGAAAGCAGGATGATATGTTTTTATTCTTTTTCTGATGTGTTGAATAACCGTGGTTTATTTTCACATAACTGATCAAACGGGCATGCATTTCTCCAACGCTTTGCCAATATTGTCTACAGAATTCTGCATATATGTTCATGTTTTGGTAAAACTTGGATCACAATTAAGTTGTTCTCTTAAAACGAATTCATTAGGAGCTTTTTTTTCTACTCTCTGGATTAGTTTTGGAACAGCTGATGTTATGTCTTAAATATTTGGAAGGATTCAATTGTGAAGTCTTAATCTTGAATTGTCTCTGAAGCCTCTCATGAGTGTCAATTAACATTTTCACTATTCATTGATTGGTTTGTTTTATGAGATAGGGTCTCCTGTCTGGCTGGCTTGAACTAACTGTGTATTTGAAGATGACCGTACAATTCTGATCCTCCTGCCTCTCCTCCCAAGTGCTGGGATTACACGTGTTTTCCACATCTGGCTCATCAGCATATCATTAACATATCATTTATTTCATCTTATGTTAGCTTAGTAAAAATTTACACTTTTCTATCCATATTTATTTTGTCTACTTTCATATTTATTGGTATGAAGTTACTCAGATTACCTCGAATAAAACTTTTTATGTGTATGGGTCTATTTTTATTTTGCATGTCTGTTTGTTCACCCTGCGCATGCCTTGTTCCTTGGCAAGAGGGCATCAGATCACCTAGAACTGGAGTTTCAGATGGTTGTGGGTTGCTGTGTGGCTGCTGAGACTTGAACCTGATTATACTGGAAGAACAGCCCATGGTGCTCTTAACCCGCGGGTTGGCAGTTATATAAATGCAACACTTTTCCTTGGGTGGAATAACTGTGTCCTAGACATTGTTTTAATCTCCATAGTTTAATTCCATGTAATCAGCTACTTCCCTAGAATCCCCTCCTCTGCACCATCTCCTTATATTCCTTTCAAGAATAAACCACTTGTGTTCAAACTCACATCCTAGAGTTTTGGATTACTTCCTACCCAAAAGACCAAATGTGAAAAAAATGGATGTCAGATCACCAACTGAGTCTTGTACCAGCTATCTCTGGGGAATCCAATGGTCTTCTTCCATCGCCCCGAGCTATCTTCTGGTACACTGTTATGTATGAAAGATATACATGCATCATTGGCAGACAGCTTACATTTGTTATCTGCCTTGTGAAGAGGATGTGGAAGTCCATAATTTCCCCCTTTGGTCAAGAAACACCAAAAATTAGCTATTATGGTTTGAATGTGCTAATCTCACACATTTAAAGCACTTATTCCAAAGCTGGTGGTGCTGTTTGAAATGAAAGGTTGCCGAAGCTTTAGACGGTGGGACCTTGAAGGAGAAAGTGGGTCACTGGGGGGTGAGCCTGAATGTTTTATAGCCCAGTCCCAGTTTCTGTGTCCCCTCTGCTACCCGAGTAGGGCTGCATCATGGCCAGTTAGCCTCCTGCTTTAGCTGCTGTGCTTTCCCCTCCTGCTGCCAGGTCTTCACCGTGGCGGACTGTATCCCTTTAGACTGTAAGCCAAAGCTAAACCCTTCCTCCCTTAAGTTGCTTCCCGTCAGGGATTGTATCACATCCCCGAGAAAAGAAGCTAATGAAGTAGTGATGATGTACCTGAGGGAAACGGCAAGTTTACTGCCACCCCGTGGACTTAGAGAAGGAAGATTTGGTAGCCCCTGTCATGTCTCTAGTCAACTCAGTAGTCTTGACTCTGAAAATACCAGATAAAACATAGAAGACTGAAAGGTACCAACAAAGCAATGTCACCAATCACCACTGTGCCCGGGATCCATGTAAATGTCAACAGTGATGGGGGCAAATAACTTATTATTATTATTATCATCATCATTATGGCCATAACGACACTCTCACAGACATCCTGAAAGTGTCATCATGGTACCCCCTACAGTTTAGGACCAAGAGTGGGAGAGTGAATGGCCTCATTCACTGATATCTCCAATGACCCACTTGAGAAATCTGTGCTTCGGCTCCCAGTGGAGAGAGGCTTCTAACAGGCCACACAGCAAGCTCAAATTACAGCACTCCATTAGTCATTCTGGATTCTCAACAGGAGTACAGATGCATTTTTTTGAAGTTACATCCTGTTGGTGGAAAATGGTTATTACTAACATGAGGGTAAGGAGTCTGCTTCCTAATGAAGGCAGGGAGATTTCACCGCGCGTCCATGCCTGACGATTAAGCTAAAATGAACAGAAAATGCGTGCCCTGACAGAGTGTGGTAAGCAGGGAACCATAGCCCTTAAGGAAGAGGATCTGGTTTATGCCAGATCGTTAGAAAGGCTGGCTAATTACTAGGAGCGTCTGTCTACATGACGAAGGAGACAAAGAGAGTAATATATCAATAGTCGTTCTCAGGTAAAGCAGCAGTACAAGGGCTTCCGACCCCAGCCCCAGTTTGGTGTTTTGAGGCAGGGCTTCTTATAGCTCAGACCAACCTCGAACCTCTTTGTAACTGATGCCCGATCCTTCTTGTCTCCTCCATGCTGACATTAAAGTCATGTTCCACCTTCACCATGCTTGGCAAGACGTGATTTGTACGACACGAAATCATCATTGCATATGTCGATTTTTTTTAATAATTTGCCTTTAATGAAGTACAGGCTGGACAAAACACACTAACTTTGGGGTGTGTGTCATTCTGAGCATTTCCAAGGGGTGGCTATGACAGGTGCTGCCAGTTGTCATTAATAGCCTCAAGTGTTTACCACGTTGGCGTGTTTCAGACTGTTGGCAATCACCAGCATCCGCAGTTTCATGCCTGAAAGGTTATTCTAGAAGGGTCCTCAGTTTCTATCCTTAGAGAGCTCTCTGTGCTGTGGAATTAATGGACACCGTAAGGAACGTTTTCCACCCAGTGCTTAATAAGAAAGGGTGCATAAATACCCAGCATCCTTTAGGTGGCGCATATCCAAGGTTAGGACCCTGTTCCATTTCCCAGTGACTCCAAGGTTAAGCCACAACATTTCTCTGCATCTTGATGAATAAAAGGGACCCCATGATGGGCTACCTGCTTTCCGTCTGCTCCCACTTTCCCATAATGCTCCTACATATCTCGAGCGGACTACTTATAATCTTCTCACAGCCTCCTTAGGGAGCTCCAACCAGGATAGATGGGCAGCCACTCCTCCCTTTGTGCGGTGAGGATGCTCATCCCAGTGGGTGCTGCTTGGGAGTGAGAAAAATGCCTTCAGGGCAAAAGCACTCCTAAATACTCTCCGCTCCTCTCCCCGGGTTCTTGATTCTCTGAATCCTTACTGATTTGATAGCTCTCTGATTCCTTCAAACAGACTTTTAAAAATGTATCCTGCTACGGCGGTAGTTCTCAGTGGGAGTGTTGGTCCAATGTAACTGAGAGCCGAAATCAATTTCTTTCGCAAATCCATATGCGAATTAAGGAAACTTTAATGAGAACCCAAAGCAGTCACCACCTTCTTCCCTGGTATTTCGCAAACCCCCAAATCATTTAAAATGGAATGTTCTATTTTATAGTAGCAGGGGGGTTGAAATCTCAGTCCAAGCTAAAGGCTTCTTAATGCTGTAACTCTATGAATTGCCTGATTTTTTTTTTTTTTTTTTTGTCTTCAGATATTTCAGGTAAGTTTCTCTGCTCCTGGTTTTCTGAGGAAGAATGTACTTTCAGATCTGCTAATGTTTTTGTTGAGTGTTCAGGGGTAATTATCTGGCTTCCAGGAACCATTCCTTCGGGAGGAACAGTATTATGAAACATTCATACATCTTTTCACTTTCTGTCCAGTAAATACAGTTCTGGAGGGGCCCCCGCATAATATTTTGCAGAGAAGGCGAACCGTTAAGGGGATGAAAAAGTGCGTGTTTGGGGAGCTCATGATTAAGACTCATTTTGTAGATTAATAGAGACATCACCAGTCTCCAAGGTTAGCAAGTCAACACTTTCACGAAAATTAAATTTACATAAAAATCTGGGGAAATGAATAACATTTCAATCTTTGTTGGTAGCGGGTCAAAAAGCCATACCCCCATTGAATTTGGAAGTTGGCTTTCCTGTGACCTATTTTGCAGCTTTCAACTTATTTACTTGCTTAAGGCTTCTTTGAGAACCGATTAGTTTCTTTGTAGCTCGTAATCTCATATATTCAGAGAGGGGGGTGGAGAGAGAGAGAGAAAGAGAGAGAGAGAGAGAGAGAGAGAGAGAGAGAGAGAGAGAGAGAGAGAGAGAGAGAGCTGTGCCTATGAACAGAGTTATAGGTTTCATGTGCCATGTGACTTGTCCTTACTGAGTGCTGCAAATTTTGGTTGTTTCCTTTAGGGTGATAAAGTCTGTCTAACTATTTTTCTGTACATTGAAGAAACGGGTGCCACCTTAATATCATCTCATTTGGGGACATAAAAAAACACTCTTTAACAACTCTTTGCAAATTAGAGAAGAATAGGGCCAGTGGGTACCTGTCTTACTTATCAAAGAGACAACTCAGGGGACTGGGAAGATGGCTCAGTGATTAAGAACACTGGCTGCTCTTCCAGAGGATCAGGGTTCAATTCCCAGCACCTGTACGGTGACTTTCAATCATCTGTAACTCCAGTTCAAGGGGGATCTAGCATCCTCTTCAGTAAACTGTGAGTACCAGAAGTGCGTGAAGTTCACGCTTATACATGCAGGCCAAACACCTGTACACATTTAAAAAGTAAGCGAAAAATAAGTCAGAACCTGAACGTTTATTCCCGTTTTAGGGTTTCCATTGCCGTGAAGAGACCCGGTAACCAAGGCCACTCTTACAAAGGACAACATTTAATTGGGGCTGACTTACAGTTCAGAGGTTCAGTCTATTACCATCATGACAGGAACCATGTTAGTATGCAGGCAGACATGGAGCGAGAGAGGGAACTGAGAGTTCTACTTGATCTGAAGACCACAAGGAGACTGTCTCTTCTGCACTGGATGGAGCTTGAGCAGAGGACTTCAAAGACAGTGACTCACATCCTCCAACAAGACCACACTTATCCCAACATTACCACACCTCCTAATAGCACCACTCTCTGGGTAAGCATATTCAAACCACTATAGTCCTACAGAATCAAACCGGTAAGAAGGACCGTTATGCCCCAATTTTCTCCCCGTGCCAATTGAATATGGGGATGGGATCTCTACTCTGCTTGCAAAAAATAGTTGTTGCTATGCTGTTCCTTTCATCCTAGGAGAGCCACTCTGATATTCACACTTAGGGATGTGAAAGTATCACCATGCTTCTCTGAGGTAAATCATTTCTAACACAGGTGAATATCTCATGCACAGGAAAGGAGGCTACCTCATCATAAACCATAGGCTCCCCTTCCTTCTTGATCCAGTCCTGGCACTCGACCTCTTGCCAAAACTTCATAATTTCCCGAGGGGAAAAATGAGATAGAAAGTAATTATGGATTATGTTTCCCCTCTCCCATCCTAGGGGACTTTGTTTGCTTAATTGTGCACCACCAAAATATCTTGAACTCTGAAGGGCTCCAGATCCAAAGGTGTGTCCATGGGATGGTCTCACCTTTTCCTTCATGATGGGGTAGCCATCTAGTGACAGCAAGCAGAGCAATCTAAGGGAGTGCTTTGACAGGTGGGGAGAATAGGGTTTGTTATTATTTTAATTACCAGATAGGGAACATAAAAGTAGGTTTAATTATCTACTAGGTGAGGTATCTTATACCCATCAGCTGTTCCATTTAAATATTTTCTAAAGTTTCAATAGATTTCCTAACGTTCACTTATCCACTCATTTGCTCAACACATGTATTCCTTATCAGCTAAGAAATAACACCACGTGCTTGCTTTAAAGAAGATTAAAACAATTTGCTTTGAAAGAGATGGTGGGACACTGATAATTCTGTCTTCCAAATCACATGCTCATTTAATCAGAGTTTTTGCCTTTTCAGAAACAAGTGCCAGGGCTAGAGACTTGCATTGTGCTACTGATCTATGGGTCTATTTATGAATACCAGGCACATAATTTCTATAAATGAACACTCACTATTTATTTCAAAAGAATCCTACAATAGAAGAAAGCACTACCATGTACTATCCTGAGACCAGGATAGATTTTCAATTTCCTTACACAATACGGATCTGGGAATAAGAATCAATGTTCTCTATGCTAACTCTCATCTCAAATAGAGCACTTCCCTTTTTTAATAGTCAGTAAGTGTTGGTAATACACCCTAAATGTTGTTGCCTTTAAATTTCACAGCCATGGGTGATATGCCGTTAAATCACATTACAACGAAAGGCATTGAGGCTGGAGGCGTAGCTTGAAGCCAATGCTGGACCTTGAGTCCTTTCTGGTGCTTATATTTGCATGAGGATTTTTTTCCCTTTCAGTTTACACATGTGAGGGTTAATACTGATTACCAACTGGATAAGATCTAGAATCACCTAGGAGAAAGACCTCTGGCATATCTGTGAGGGTTTAGTGAGCTTCGAAGACTCTCCCTAATTATGGGAAGCACCATTATCCTAGGGGGTGAGGTCATATACTGAAGGAAAGAGAGCAGTGTGTGTGTGTGTGTGTGTGTGTGTGTGTGTGTGTGTGTGTGTGAGAGAGAGAGAGAGAGAGAGAGAGAGAGAGAGAGAGAGAGAGAGAGAGAGAGAGAGAGCTTGTCTGCTGAGCGACACATTCATTTGTCCTTGCTGCCTGGCCATAGCATAACTGCATATGCTGCATATGTTTCCGCTATTATGCCTTCCCTGCCTTGGTGAGCTGAACCCTCAAACTGTGAGCGGAAGTAAATCTGTCCTTTCTGATTTTTGTTTGGTGTTTTGATGTTTTCCTTGTGAGCCTTATCTTGTAACAACTGAGTTGTCTCTCTGACCCTTGTAAGGCATTTTGTCATAGCAACCAGAAAAGTAACTAAGACAATGTATGGTAGATTTTTCTTCCTCTTCCTTCTTCCTCTTCCTTCTTCCTCCCCTCTTCCTCCTTCTCTTCCTCCTCTTTCTCCACCTCCTTCTTTTCTTCTCCCGTTTCTCCTCCTCTCTCTCTTCTTCCTCTCCTCTCCTCTCTCCTCCTTTTCCTCTTCCTCTTCTTCCTCCTCCCTTCCCCCTTTTTGTACTAAGCAACTTGTGTGTGCTTGACAAGTGTTCTACCATTGCGCTGCACTTCAGTCTTGTTCTATAGCTTTGGGATAGTGAAGACGCCGGCCATCATTTGGTTTAAGTAGCCATTAGAATGCTGACTCATATTTCAGACGCTTCCCTTCTAGGTAGCCCCTTCTTTATTTGGTTTTTACAGGTTTGTTTGTGTTTTATTTGTGTGACTATATGAGTATATGCCTTCTGTGCAGCATTACCCAAAGAGGCCAGAGGAGAATGTTGCATTTTCTGAAGTTCGTGTTGGAGGTGATTGTGAGCCATTCTACAGTGTAGGGACTGGGGACCAAACTCGGGGCCTCCGGCAGTACTCAGAGATGTCTCCAGTTCCTCTCTTCAAGTCCTGTATGTCCCGATGTTCTAGTTTAATTCTTTTGTTGTGATAAAATATCACAGTGAAAAGCATATTAAGAAAGACAGGAATTAGTCAGCTACAGTCCATCATTTGTGGGAGTCAAGGCCACGATCAGGAAGCACGGAAAGAATAAAGGCACGTGAGCAAATTGTGTTAAGTACCTCTTTATTCCTACGTAATTCAGGACCCAAACTCAAGAACAGGTGTTGTCCACCTTTAGACTGGGTCATCCCCCGTCTGTTAACGGAATCATGACAGTGGACGTACTCACAGGGCAACCTGATGTAGCCGGTTTTTCACAGACATTCTTCTCCCTGGTGACCCTGCATTGCATTAAGATGACAACTTAAGCAAGTTATATTTAGGAAAAAAATGAAACGAGAAATGTAGTGTGTAGAAGTGAGAGTTTCCGTATCTGCGTGGAGACAGTCATATGTTTAAAAAAAAATGTTGTAATGTATACCTAGTCACCCCTCACCCCAGTACCCAAAACGGGCACCAGTAAAATTTCAAATTAATTTTTTTTCTGATTAACGTAAAGTAATGAAGAAGACAGAGGAAAGTGATTCATGAGCAAGGGAAAAGGAAGGAACAGAGGCGTGATGTAGGGTGGGGGCAGGTGGAGGGGGAGGAGGAAGACAGGCGCACTGGGGGAGGCACACTGCTGGGATGCCACAGTGACTGGTAGAGCTCCAGCAGGCTCTAGGCTGTCAATAAAGCCCCGTGCTCTGGTGAGGAGGGAGAGAATGCTTCACCAGAACCTTTTCTTCTCCTTCCCCATTGCTCTCTAGGGTGGGGAGAGGTGAAGTGATTTGTTGCAAACGCGAGATGGATTTCATTAAGCATGCAGAACTGCTGTTAACATCACTAGAGATCTGCAAAATAGAAGCTCGACATGCCCAGAGCAGGTTTGACACATGGAGCTGAGATGTGAAATTTGCCAGAAATTAAGAGCTGTGCTGGTAAATTCTGGTCCTTCATGATTCATTTTTTTCCCCTCCGCGCAGAACAAGATTTTATTGAAATAATGACAGTTGCATGTTTTATTAATGTGTTTTTCAGACAAGCTTTCTAACATGATCTCATCATCAAATCCTGGAAGGTAATGGATTTATCATTTAGCGAGTTAATGCGGTAGAAAGTGCTTTGTAGACTGGAAAGTTTGAAGTAAACATTAGTTGTAATCATAATCCACGTGGCGTTTGGCTTATAGATTTTTTTTTATTTTAGACTTTATATTTTAGAATAGTTTTGGATTTATAGAAAATTGTGAAAGCGAGCAGAGTTTCCACATAACCCACATCTAGTGTCTGCTACTGATAGCTGTCATGGAGATGTTCAATTATTATAAATAACAGACAATATTAATATATTATTTAAAGTTCATATTTTATTCAGATTCCCCTCATCTGTATCTGACATCTATTTTTTTTTCTGTTCTGGGAGACCACCAGTTTACCTATTATGGCTTCATAGGGTCCTCTTGAGCTGACAGATTCTCAGACTTATTTCTAGTGATCCTGCAGGTCAGGGGACACAGGTGAGGCAGTTGCTAGGCAGCCCTCTTTAGGGGATTAGTCTGGTTTTTCTCTCCAGTTGGTTGAGGTGGTGATGTCTTGGCCTGCAGCTCTCCTGCCCAGCCTCTGAAAGGTCCCACTGTTGCTTTGTCAGAGAGCTCTCCTTTGGTAGCTTCTCCCTTGATCAGAAATCACTGTGCAGACACCCACAATGAAGAAGAGTGTGTGTGTGTTTGTGTGCACGCGAGCGCGCGTGTGGGTCTACAAATTTCCCCCTTGAATGAGGGACAAACACATAAACCATTTGGAATTTTGTTCAGGTAAATTCTTCTAATACCACTTACTTATCAATCGTGTATTTATATGTCAACTTGGATTCATATTTTTGTTTGTTTTTAGTTTGTAAAGACCTCTTTTTAATTTTTAACTGTGTGAATGTGTATGAATGCTGGTACCTGGAAGGGGTCAATCCTCCTGGAGCTGGAGTTACAGGTCATTGTAAACTGCCTGATGTAGCTGTTGGGAATTGAACTCTGGAACATGGTTAACCACGTAGTCATCCCTTCAGCCCTTCCAAGAGTTTGTTGGTTTGTTTATTTTTACCTTGTTTTATAACCCAGTGTAACACTATTTGGGGGGCTCGTGTTATTTCAGCTTTGGGAACCGTGTATGTTGGCTCGTAAGTCCTTTTGATGGATTCTCAGTGTGTGTGTGTGTGTGTGTGTGTGTGTGTGTGTGTGTGTGTGTGTGTGTGTTTCCCCTTACTCTCCAGCATGAACCTGGAGTGTCACTTTGGAGCTCGTCTGTCCCAGTACTGGGGTCAACCATTTCTTTAAAAGCATATCTCAATTCCTTTGTTAATTGCTTTTTAAAAAGGTTAATGATGAAGTGAAAACATGTCATTCTTTACCTTCTCAGCTTATAAAATGATGTCATTTATCTTTAATTGCAACACAGCAGCATCAGTGTAGCAACAGTCGTGCTGCAACATCAGCCCAGCAACACCACTGAGGCAGCATCAGCCGGGCAAAATCAGCACAGTAGCATCAGCACCAGCATCAGCATGGCAACATGTATCTTAAGGCTAGTTTTCTACAGAGAACTGTGGTACATAATCTAGTGTGGAGGAAAAGTGGGCTCTACCATTGCCATTTTCCTATTCCATTCTGGCCTTTGTTCTGTCTAAAACAACTAAATACCATTTTCATCTATTAACTTTGCTAGCATTTAGACTCCTATAATGGCTTTCCAAATAATTTCTCAGCTGATCACCGTTAGGCAGAACAAAACCAAAAATGTTACTGATAGTTCTATCTACAGTGTTCGGACCTTTTAATGGAAGAAACCATGGTTGGAGCATGTCAATGTTGCATCAAACTGAGAAATCAAGGAGAGATGCTTGCATACTAACACATGTGTGTGCATGTGTTTATAAGTGTTTTACCTGTAATCACCTGTAAACACGTGTGATAAACATGACCTCCTACTTCCAACTGAAACCCATTATCACATGGACTGCTCTAGAATTCTTACTTATCTGCCCCCTCAGTCTCCCTGGATGAAAGCTTAGCTCCTACCCACATTACTTATTTTTTATTTTAAAAAAGGCTTCACCTTTACACTCAGTGTGCTTCCGGTGTTGGAAAATTGGCTGCCAAGAAGAGAGTCGATGTGTCCAGAGTTTGTTGTGGGGGATATGCAAGGTAGAAAAGGGAGAAGACAGGGCTTTCAGAACAAGATGCCAAGTTTCCAGGCATGGAACGAGGAGGGACTGGGAGGGGAGAGGCAGGAGGAAAGCAAGGGAGAGAAGGAAGAGAAGGTGAGGGAGGGAGGGAAGGTAGGAGAAGGCCTCTGCTGCAGAGAGAAGAGAGCTCTCAGTGAGCAAAGACTCTGATCTCAGACACCTGTCTCCCAAACTGTGAGCCAATATCGTCCTTAACTGAAAAAAAAAATCTGAGATATATTTAAGTGTTTTCAGGTAAAGGTGCAATGTCTGGAGATCAATTTTGACCCACTTCAGTGAGAAAAGCAGGTGTGGGTGGGGCAGATGTTAAGGGAGGGACAGGTGCTTACTGTAGAAGTTGTGCTCTGACTGCAGGGAAACTCATCGCCCTGGTTTCTCTATATTAGTGTGTGGTTGCAAATTGACATGATAAGTAGCTTTAAGTGCAACCAACTCATTATTATTGATTATTGATGAATTCACTGGGCACAGTATGCCACAATCTATATATATTATAACACATTAGACTAACTAGATACAGCACTAACTACACTGAGAATTAGAGGTAAAATACCATTGCTCCCATAGTTATAATACAAGGCCAGTAAAATATCCATTTATCCACCTACCCACCTACCCACCCATCCATCCATCCATCTATATTATTATTATTGCTAAAAGATTATTTTTAATCTATATGTCTGTGTACATGTGTATGTGAGTTCAGTGCCTGTGGAAGTCAGAAGGGGGCATCTGGTTCACCGGAACTAGAGTTACAGGCTGTTGTGAGCAGCCCGGACATGGGTGCTGGGAACCCAAGTCAGGTCCTCTGTAAGAGCAGCAAGTGCTCTGAACCCCTGAGCCATCCCTTTAGTCCCCAAAGTAGCTACTACCAAGACAAATGAACGCACTGTTCAAATGCTTATTTTGGCTTGAAACAATAACCTAGTTTCTTCCAAAGCTAGCATAATCAGACCACACTTTCCCATTGAATATATACTGTACACCCAGTGTATTGTGAGGTGCCATATATCATAAAGAGATGTCAAATTTAAAAAAAATTATGAATGTATTAATTCGCTCATATCATGGTTTTAATTTATTGTTAATGTGGTAAAATGCATTAATTGATTTTTAATAGTTTTATTTGTGTATAATTGATGTATAATTAACCGTGTATGTTTAAAATTCATAATTTATTAGATTTTAATATATGTATCCACCTGTGAAACAATCACCATCATCAAGATAATTGCTGTTGCCATCTTCTGCCAAAACTCCCTCCTACTCCCCTGGAATCCCTCCTTCCTACCCCCTCCCCACCTCCACGACTGGTTTGTGTCACAGTAGATTGGTTTGTATTTCTTAGGAACACAGATCAACAAGCATAGGCTATCGGTCAGATTTAGTGCAGCTGTGAGCAAACGCTATTGGCACATAGCACACTGACTTTCCCATTTCAAAGTTTTATTTATTTTAATCGTGTGTGTGTGTGTGTGTGTGTGTGTGTGTGTGTGTGTGTGTGTGTGTGTTTGTGTCTATGTGTTGTTCAGAGGACAACTTTAAGCATTTGGTTCTCTTCCTCCTCTGTGAGTTGTGGGGACTGAACTCAGGTCCTCAGGATCCTGCAGCAAGCTGCTTTAATTACCATGCCATCTCCCTGGCACCACATCGGCTTTACTATATGATGGTTGTAACAACTGCAGGCTACAGTTACAACGAGGCTCTAGTGGTTCCCGGAGCCTGATACTTACTATCTCTCCCCTTACTAAAACAGTACTCTTTTAAAAGAGTGGTTTCTTTCAGTCCCTATGAGTGAGCTGGCATGCACTCAGGCTGTTGTATGTGTTGGTAGATTATGCTTCCAGAGGCTGAGCAGGATTCATTTGTAGGAGCAATCAGTGTTTGATTGTCCATCTATCTGTTGATGGCCCTTAAGTGGTTTGAAGTTTTAGATGATATCATCATCAATCATCAATCATCCCCCCCCACACACACATGCACACTCATGCACACTCATGCACACATACACACATCCGCACTACTGTAACCTTTATGTCTAGGTCTTCATGGAAAATAAAGATCTCTGCTTTGGGGGGAGAAAACCCACAGAAACCACATTGCCAACACATTGTATCTGTGACTTTTGGAAACTCCCTAATGGTTGAACCAAGTTACATTTCTACCAGCAGCACTTTAGGACCCCAGCATCCCCACAGCCTCTCAAGTTTGATATAATGAGCTGTAGGCTTATATTTTTCAAAACCTACTTTAATAAAGGTTCTTAAACACTTCAACCTTCCTTATAGCCCACTGATCAAAGGTAGGGGAAGAAGATAGCTCATAGGACAAGGGGGACATGGACCTGCTCAGGAACAGTTCCTTAGGGCAATACCAACCTTTGTTGTCAGCAGTCCAGTTCACTAGCAAAACGCCAAACTTGAATCAGCAGTAGTGTCTCCATCCCAGAGAAACCGAAAGGCTCTGCCAATGCTGATCAAGCAGCAAGAAGCAACCAGAACACCTCCAGGTTTTCTTTGTTGCATCTCTCTCCACAAAGTTACAAGTGGAGATAAGAGAAAAAGAGCAAGGCGAACCAATGCCAGAGTGTCTTCAGTGAAAACCAGTGTCCACAAAGCCTGACAAAAACCAGCAGGGCCAGAGCAACTTCACTGTCTGTTGGATTATACTTATGCCATTTCACACACACACACACACACACACACACACACACACACACACAATCAATCAATCAATCAATCAATCAATCAATCAATCATTTTCTCCTTGGATGTGACCTTAACATTGTCATCTAATAACCATGTGTTAATTTTTATATGTTTCAATTTACCTCTAAAAACCCCTTTCTGGGGGCTAGAGAAGTGGCCCAGCGGTTGAGAGCACTTGCTGCTCTTGCTGAAGATTTTAATTGTTTCCTATCTTCCACTGTCAGAGACTCACAACTACCTGTAACTTTGGTTTTAGAGGATCTGATGCCCTCTTATGGACGGCACAGGCACCTGTGCTCACACATGTGAATACCCCCCCCATACACACAAAACACATATATACATAATTGAAATTAGAAATAAAATCTTTCAAAAGCACATTCCTTTTTGTGTAATTATCACTGTCTTGTAGGTAAACATTTTTTTTAATTAATTTTAAGACCAAAATGCTCCCTTCTGTCTTTCCCCCTATGAGATGTTTTAAAATTGAATGTTTGCATTTACATAAAATATTTTTAGTTAATTTTGTACAATGTAAAACATGTTCAGGTTTTGTGTGTGTGTGTGTGTGTGTGTGTGTGTGTGTGTGTGTGTGTGTGTTTGCAAAGGGATATGAAATTGTACTGGTTCCATTTACTGAGAAGATTACATTTTTAACCTGAACTGCCACTTTCACTTAAAAATTTGTTTCTTTGCATTTGTCAAAGGTAATATTCCTGGCTCTGGCTCCCCCCTCTCCCGACTGACTTAAGTGTCATGTGGTATCCATTGCTGAAATTATAATAATGAAAAAGCTTCCAACTGCGATGGGTGCCTTGCTTGTTTTCCCTAATAGCTGTCATTTCTTGCTTCATGTGTTTTGAATTTGTAGATCCATAAAAATTTTAATTGGTGTTATCTTTTAGATGATCAAGCATTTATTTTTATAAAGTGTGTCTTCTACCTCTCTCACATTTTTAACTTTAAAATCCACTTTTTTCTAACAGTAGTCTTTCAATGAGGTGACTGAAAGGAAAAAGTTTAAAATTGCTCCCTAGACAAAAGTTGAAGCCAAAAGCAGACCCTGGAACTGCCTGTTCCAGAAACTAGCTGATCACAGAAAGAGTAATTGCACCAGCTGGTTCAGCCACTTTGTTCCAGGAACTAGCTAACCATAATAGCAGCTGACCATAGTAGCAGGAACTGGTTAACCATAAAGTTAGATTAAAATCTTAAAGAACAATCATGAGAAACAGGAGGTTCTTCCTTGTGATTCGGTATGGTTTTTCCTTTAAATACCCCTTCTTCCAACCGTTCGAGGTCGAACTCCTCTAACCCTGCATGGGATACGAGTCTCCACCTCCGTGCACTGGTTTCTGTTGTCCCTATCAATAAACCTCTTGTTGATTGCATCAAGATCAGTCTCTCATGAGTTCTTGGGGGGGTCGCGTCATCTGGAGAATTGAGTCAGGCTCTCCCCACTCCGGGGGTCTTCCAGTGACCACTTTTTCTGTGGCGTCTGAGTTTCCACCTTCCCATGTGTAGTCTGTTAGAAAACACCGAATTCCTTCCTTAAGGGAACTATGCATTTAGAGTTTTAGAAATTCAACCTAGAGACTTTTGCTTTCATGTTAGATCCTCTACCCATGCATTGAATTTGGACATTGAATTTGTTGCTAGTAACTTTTAATAAAAAATATTTTTGAATGATGTGTGTGCACACTTGCAATCATGCATGTGTGTGTGTGTGTGTGTGTGTGTGTGCGCGCGCGCGTGCGCACATGAGTGCAGGTGCCCTCAAAGTCCAGAAGAGGGCACTAGATCCCCAGGAGCTGGTGTTATAGGCAGTTGTGAGTTATCTCATGGCTGAGAACCAAACGTGGGTCTCTATGAGAAGATCAGCACACTATCTTAACCACTGAGCCATCTCTCCAGGTCCAGAGATGGTTTTAGTTATAAATTTAGTTACGTAACTATTTTAATATGTCCTTTGTAAGGCATCATATTTTTGTATTAATCCCTTCCTCCTTTACTGTCTTTACCGTTTACATTCTTTGTTGGGGTTTTGGCTGCATTTCATTTGTAGATCTGTGTGTCTGCCATGTGTGTGCAGTGCCCATGGAAGCTAGAACGGGAAGTGGAATCCCCTGGAAGCTGGAGTGGAGACGGTTGTAAGCTCCCTGATGTGGGTACTAGGAGTTGAACTAGGCCTTTGGAAGAGAAGCACACACTCTTAGCTACTGAGCTACCTCTCCACCCCCTACCCTTGCCCCTGATTAGTGCTACTGGAGATATAGACACCACAGCATCATGCCTTCTAATTATGTCTTACTGCAAGTCTATGGGCTTTAGAGTAGTTAAGGAAAGGACATCCCACTGACTGACATATTTTTTTATGGTACTATTCATTTATTCTTGTAGATTTGAGTTCCTGAATGCTGTCCGAAAATAGCCTGAGTCTTTGCTTATCTGATCATTGTTTTGGAGGATGGATTTTGAGAGTACACACTACTGGGTGGTCAAATCCGGCCCCTCCCTCCCCTCTGCACTGCAGCACACTGAGGGAAGTCAGTTGTTAATCTTTTCTTTCCCTGTAGCACAGTACATGTTCACTTTTTTTCTTGTTTTCATGCTTTCCCCTCTTCCAACTAAAGTTGAACTTTATATGTTTTCCTTCCACCTTCCCTTCATCCCTTTCTCCTCCCTTCTCCTCCTCTTTCTCCACTGTCCCCTCTCCTTGTTGGGATCTTGTTACATAGCACAGACTGGCCTCAAACTTGTTATCCTCCTGCCTCAGCCTCCTGAGCACTGGGGTTGCAGGCACATGCCATAGTACCAGGCTGTGGTACTAGGTTCTTCCGGATGCCATAATAATTTCCATCATCTGGTGACTTAAAAACCACAGAAATTTATCACTGCACAGGAATGTGGATAAAAGCCCCAAACCAAAGTTTCAATAGGGCACGCTGTCTTGACTGCCCCTGGAGGTTCCTTCCTAGTTCCTGTGTGCTTCTGACAGTTCCTTTTCTCTCTTGAGTCACAGCGTCTGCTTCTGTCACATAGTTGGTGACTCTGTGTCCAAATTTCTCTCATAAGAAGGCTGGTTATCAGATTAGCACACACACTATTCAATATGATCTCACTCAGACTTGATTAAATATTAAAACAATCTAATTTCAAAGATGGCCACATTACCAGTCCCAGGGCTTGGGCTCTCAGCATACACTTGGGAGCACAATTCAAGCAGAACAAGTTACCTTTGGAATACATAGGTGTATATCGCTTTTGTGTTTGTGCTAGTTAGGAACTTATTGAACATGCTTACTGGGGTTGTATGTTAAAGTTTAAATCAAATCCAGAATGGTTTTGGCCATTATTTATTTGAATATTAGTTTTCTTCTATTTCTTTCCATATCACCATTCTTCTACTCGCACTGTGTGTACGCTGGCACGATTCATCATGTCAAAGGAGTACCTGCTTTTGGTTCATTCTTTTCTTTTGTAGCATAATTCTACTCTATTTCGTCAACACATAATCTTTTGCCATCTCAAACCTGTCATTGAACTATTTTGGGACTTACCTCCCCTCCATTGTTGGTAGTTTACAAAATCCGAATTTCTATTTGCAACGTTTAAAAGTCATTTCTCTATCTTTGTTGATTTTTTTAATCGAATTATTGTCAACATATTTTCATTTAGATTTATTTATTTATATATTTATTTTGGGGGCACATATGGAGGCCAGGGGATGAGTCGGGGTTCTCTTCTTGTCTCCCTAAAGTTAGGGTCTCAGCTCTGTATGAGCTGGAGGCCAGAGGATGAGTACGGGTTATTCCTTTCCCGGTTTCGGGCAAACATCCCTTCTTCCATGGGTGTTCCCCTCCCCACCCTCCCCCCTCAGTCTAGTTCAAGTAGCAGGTCTCAGGGCTTCCCCCTTCCACTGGTGCTCTTACTAGGATATTCATTGCCTGAGTCAGTCCTGTCTCTCCCAGCATTCCTTCCGTTAATTCTTTAGGCATTCGCCTCTGTATTTGTTCCTTCAACTTTTGACCCGTCTATAGAAGGGTTTTGTAGCTGTTGTGTGTGTAGTGTGGTGAATGTATCCCTTTACGTCTACGGATCCCCGTTACCCCTTCTCACCGCCTTACCCACTCCACCTCTCCTTTCTTATCACTCCACTCTCCTCCATCTACTGTTTTGGTGGCTTTTTTCTGGCAGTTGTTTGTTTAGTGGCTTCTATGGACAAGATTTCCCGAGGCCTTCACACCCTCACACCATAGGTCCTGCCCCCTTGATGTCCTAATTTTAGAGGCATCCTTCTTGTCTCTCTAACCCCTTCATTTTCTTCCCAGCTGCCATTTTTCATAAACTTCCAGTTATAGCATTTTCTTTGACAAGCTTGCGTTGTTGTCATATGACCTCTGATAGATCTTTTGGTAACATGTTTATAAATATTTTAGTTACACATTTACATAAAAACATTTAGTCGGGATTTCCCATGTGTCTGTGAGTGCGAAGGGTTCTGAGTCGGAATGATTCACTCAATAGACAGGACCTTTGCTCTCTCGAAATTCACATTTTCTGTTTACAGGCATAAGTGCATGCATAAGAAATAGATATAACCATATGCGGAAATTATCAGTGCTCCTATGTAAACAGCATATGAAAGGAATGGCTGCGGTGCTAGGAGAGGAAAGCGTTTGATGCAGCAAAGTGCTTCTGAAAGGGGTTAGGTGGGCTACATCGTGGCTGGTGGGAAGGAGCTGATATGGTAATCTTGAATGATTCAGGTAAGGAAGAATCCTGTACTACTTCATTTCTGTTACCATAGTAGAGTTACTGAGATGGGCTAGATTTATAAAGAAAAGCTTAAGGTTACTTAGCTTTTCAGTTCTGGAGCTTAGCTCATGGTGCTGGCTTTGCCCTAGCTCTGATGAGGGTCCTGGCCTTGTCTCACAGCAGGAGAGCGTGTGGGAGCTAAACTCACATCTCCAGATAGGAAGCCAGAGGTCTGAGAGGGGCTGGGCTCTTATTTCTGCAATAAATCTCTTGTGAGTGTTGCTAAGGGGTTGTAGGAGGGCTCTCTGGGTTTCTTCTAAGACTAGAAGACCTAAAGACCTCCTGCTAGAACCTGTCTCTTAAAGGATGTACACCACCTCCCAATGCCCATTCTATAGACCCTGAGTTCTACTCTGAAGTCTTAATAATTTGACTTTATTTTTGCTTGTGAAGAAAATTTCCAGTTTTTAAATCAACTGTCCCTCCTTTTAAAATACAGCAACTTGTTGATATTAAAAATAACTAAGTTTCAAGGTAAATATTTGGGTTACTAGATTGAGAGAAGACCAAAACGAATAGCTTTAATATTTAATTTAGATTGGCTCATATTAGATATCGCATCCCAGACATGGGGATGACGAACACTGAGTTTCAGGATTTTTTTGCCTGTGGGTCCTGGAATTTTGGAATGATTAAAAAAAACTTGTTTTAGTTTTACTTTTTAAATTAGGTTATTACAAGTATAGCATGGCCCTTGCTTCTGAAGCCTGGTAAGAAGTTAGACTCCACTGTCCTTATTCTTTGAAACCAAGTTTTGTCATCGCAAAGCAGCATCCGTGGACTTCAACCTTGTCAGGATATGAGAGCTGTGGGGGTGTTGCAGACCTCAATCCTGAACTTAGCCTTAAAATAAACATAATAGCAAGAAGAAGAGGAAGAAGGAGAAGAAGAAGGGGAAGAAGAAGAAGAAGAAGAAGAAGAAGGAGGAGGAGGAGGAGGAGGAGGAGGAGGAGGAGGAGGAGGAGAAGAAGAAGAAGAAGAAGAAGAAGAAGAAGAAGAAGAAGAAGAAGGAGAAGGAGAAAGCATCCTCTTTTCAGATATGAAAATACACAGAAAGAACACAACATATGTTAGTGTTTGAGGCTTGACATGAACAGAAACAGACATGAGGAAGTCATCTGCCAGGAGAACATTCTAGAAGTTTATAGATTGTTCCTTAAAGCTGGAGAAGAGAAGTAGAGATGAGCTCATCTTGACACAGAGATTTTCTTATGTATCAGACTTCCCAGGAGTCATTGCAACTGTCGCAGACCCACGGCGCTTCATAATGAGATGTACGTCTCTGTGAGACGGCGGCTTAGCTCATCTCACTAGAGTATGAATCTGTATTCTTCATAGGATGAATACATATTGCCTTGATACCCACTGGAGCAGAGAGCTGAAGTGAGAGAAGCATTCATCTTTCTCCGAAAATAATGAAACCTGAAATAGGGAAGTACAAAGAGACTCCTCAGCAAAATAAATACATATTTAAGAACAAATGAAAACATTTATGTTCTGATAAAAGCGTGCTCTCTGCGTCTGTCTTCCCTTCATGCTCACTTCCTGCCTTTGTCCTGCGCCGTCTGCAGCACCCCCTCTCATTTGATTATAAAATGGAATTCCCATCTCAGAGGATTCTAATGTATGAAGAGATGTGTGTCCGCACATTATAAGTGTGCTTTGTGAATAAAACAAGTGAAAGACGCCCAGGTAATAGCCTGGGAAGGGCCATGTTTCCTGGCATCTACAGTATCAATAACAGATATAATGCACATTACGTTTCTCAATTAAACCACAGGTTGTAGGTTTGCAAACAAGCACCATTGTATTTCCAAACGAAAAATGATCGGTGATTGTATAACATCATGAAATAGGCACTGAACATAACTAACACCTACATATACACATCATTTCCCCTCATTGTTGTTAGAAATTTTAGAGTCACAGTAAATCTGAGCAAAATTGACAGAGTATTCATACCATTGCCCCAATATTATGTAGGCACAAGGCTTCCTATTACCAACATTTTATACCAGAGCAGTACAGGTGTGACTTCTGAGGGACCCACACTGAAGCATCACTCTTTCACTGGATCCACAGGGTGGACTTTATTCTTGGTGTTGTGTGTCCTGTGGGTATTAACATATAATGCTGTTATATTAATTTATATTATATAACATTATATATAAAACAATATATATATATATATGTTATATTATATAGCACAGTGTGGACTTTATTCTTGGTGTTGTGTGTTCTATGGGTATTAACACATGATGGTATTATATTCATTTATGTTATATAACATATATAATGGATAACATGTACTAGGCACTGACCATCATAAAGCATAGTTTTACGGTCTTAACAGTCCTCTGTGACCGTTGGCTCATCGTTACTCCCCCCACCATATCTGGCAACCTCTGACCCTTTACTGGTTTCATGCTTCTCTAGAAAGAATGTCTCGTCGTTGGGAGCACACAGTCTGTCATTCTTTTGCTTTTTTTCATTCATGTGGGGGTCCGTATTAAAGGTTCCTCCACATCTTTTCTAGCTTGCGTCTTCTCAGTACTTCAGTGGTTTGAATGAGAACATCTCACATAGGCTCGGATAGTTGAATAATCAGTTCCCAGTCGGTGGCACCGTTTGGGTAGGCAGGTGATGTGGCCTTGCCGGAGGAGATGGTGGCACCGTTTGGGTAGGCAGGTACTTGCCGGAGGAGATGTTTCCTTAGGGTGAGTTTAGGAGGTTCATGGTCTTGTCCCACACCCTGTTCTCTTTCTCTGTTTCTTGCTTGATTTTGAAGATATGAGTTTTCAACTCCCGGTCCCTGCTGCCATGCCTGACCACCATGATGGACTGACTGACTCATCCCAGGGAACCGTGAGCCTCAGTAAACTCCTCCTTCTACGAGTTGCCTTTGTCATGGTGTTTTATCCCAGCCACAGAAACTAAGGCAGCACAAAATAATATCCATTGGTTGTACCTAGTAGACTTTCTCCAGTCATCATTAAAGGGTATCTTGGGTCCTTCCACATTTTCGTAATTATGAACAAAGCTGATATAGACACCCGCATGCAGGTCTTTGAGTGGACATGTTTTTCAGTTCTTTGGGGTAAAAATGACATCCACAAATGTTGGATCATATATTAAGACTACTGTTAACTGGGAAGAGACCACCCAACTGTCTTCCAATGTGGCTCAGTGGTTCCGTGTCCTCATCAACAATGAGAATTTCTCTTGCCCCACATCCTCAACAGCACTTGATGTTATTAATTTTCTGGATTTTATCCATTTAGGTAGCAGGGTGTTATTTTAATTTTCCTAAAGACCTATGATGTGCTTATTTTGAAAAGTAACCTTATACATTGTGTATTTGCATGCGTGTGTGTGTGTGTGTGTTCATGCCATGTCATGCATGTAGAAGTCAGAGGACAACTTTTGAGAGTTGGTTCTTTCCTTCCACCATGTGTGTCCTGGAGAGCAAGGATTATCAGGCTTGGCAGCAAGTTCCTATCTTTGCTGAGCCATCTTGTCTGCCCAGATGAGCTTATTTTTCGTATGTGAATTTTTCTCCCACAGAGTCCTGAACTCACAGTCCTTTAGCCTCTGATTCTGAAATTCAGGCATTACAGGACTATGCCACCACACTCAGATTGAGAAGTTTTTTTTCTGAGTTATTTGTTCATCTCTTTTATTCACGTGGTGTGTTTGTGCTACTAAATGCTTGTGTGTGCGTGTACGCATATGTGCACTTGCATGTGCACATGTATATGGAAGCCAGAGGTCAGTTCCCAATGTTGTTCACCTTGCTTTCATTTTTTTCATGTATGTGTAAGCGTGTTCACGTGTGAGTGTTCACATGTGTAGATATGTGTAGAAGCCAGGGATCACTGCCAATGATGTTGTCCTTGTTTTTGTTTGCACATGTGTGTATTGTAAGCATGTTCTCAGTGTGTGGGTACATGTGCATGTTTGTATATTTGGAGACATGATGTTGATGTTGGATGTCTTCTTCATGTGTTCTTCATTTTGTTTATTGAGGCCTAGTCTCTTGCTGAACCTAGAGCTTGCCAGTCCCGTTAGTCTAGCTTTCTAGATCACCCTGCTGGCTCCAGGCAGATCTCATTTGTGTCTTCTGAGTGCTGGAATTACCTGTGGTAGCCACAGCCTCCCGGATTCAACTTGGGTTCTGGGAATCCAAACTCTAGTCCCTCACTTGGGTGACAGGTGCTATATTCACTGGGCTGTTCCTTCAGCTCACCACCTGTTGTTTAAGACAAGGTCTCTCTTTGGGATTAGGTGAGGCCGCTTGCTCAGAGAGTCCCCTCCTGCCTCTGCCTCTCTGCGCCACCATACTGGAGAACAAAATCAGGTACTAATGTTTGCTCGACAAGCCCTTTACTGACTGAGCCATCTCCCTAACCTCCTTTACCCATTTTAATATCAGATATCTTGTATATATTGGACAATAGAGGTTTATCAAGCACATCTTATGCAATCACATTCCCCAGTGCATGACTTGTGTTACTATTTTATTGACACTGTCTCTTGGAGAACAGAAGATTTTAAATTTTAATGAATCCCAGCTTACAAGTTGTTGTTTTGACAGATTACACCATGGGGGTTGTAGCTAAAAAAAATTATTGCTATACCTGAGGCCACCTCAATATTCTTAATTATTTTAGGGAGTTTTATACTTCTATAGCTTTGCATTGAGATCTATGATCCATTTGAAGTTAATTTTTGCGATGCATTAAGACTCCTCCACCACCACCTTCTCCTCTCCTCCCCTCCTCCCTTTCCCTTCTCTTCCTCCTCCTCTTATTCTTCTTATTCCTCATTCTCCTTCATATGCCTGTCCAATTGCTTTAGCATCATCTGTTGAGAATCAAAGTACTTTTTTTGTCAGTCTATCATCCTTGTTTCTTTGACAAACCCCCAACTGACTATATTCGTCTGAGCTTTTTCCTACTTTGTCCTGTCAATACGTTTTGCCAAGGTCATGTTACTTTGATTACTGTGGCTTTATAGCAACTTTTAAGGTCAGTGCCAGTGCTCCGTTTTATTGTTCTTCACTCTCACAATTTTGTACTGGATCTTTTGCTACACAGAGGGGGTTGGGGGGAGAATGTGCTTGTTAATATGCACAAAAAAAACTTTGGTGGAATTCTGATTTGGCAAATGTATGAGTTTTTAATTGCCTGCATGAAGATTCAGATAAGGATCAAACATTGTGAGTTATTTATACATCTGTTAAGTTTCTTTTAATTTATACTTCCTGCTCCTATGGGTCTCCTTTCCAAACAGTTAAGTTATAGAAGAGCCAGGCATTTATCCGATGGAGGTTTTCACTTGCATGGGGCATCTATGGGTCTATGAAGGGTATAAAGAATGGTTTTTAAGGAGGAACTGGGGAGGTAGAATACAAGTGAGTTAGAGAGGAAAGAGGGAACACTGGGGGTTGAACAGTATAAGAAGGGATGGAGACAGGGAGGGCCGACTGCAAGGGAGTGTGTATGAGAAGGTTATAATGAACCTGGTACTTCCTATGTTAATTAAATAAAAAGTGCGTGTTGAGGAAAAGGAGAATTTACTTCCGAGATGTTAAGTTGGTTTAATACTCTTAAATCAGTAGGTCCAATTAAAATATTAGCAGAATAAATGGAAATGTTAAATTATCACTTCAGCAGATAAGTAAAACTCACATAAGAATTTATACCCATACCTTTTTATGCTTCTAGCACAGCATGCCACCAATGGGAGAGGCCTCTTCAATGGGAGATAGATAACCAATCCCACAGAGTCGAAGATCTTCGAAGAAAAAGAGAATCAATAGAGGAGTCTGTTCTTATATTAACTCATCATGTTAAAGAACGTGCGTCAGTTCAACAGGGATGACACTGAAATAAACAATAGACAAAAGAGAGGAGACTGTCATGGCTCACTGTAAATGTGGACGCACGTACCAAGATTCCCAGCACAGAAAGCTAGACACACTCATATTTTGCTATATTTAAGACAAATACAAAATTGCTTCATACGATATTTTACCAACGTGTGGAGAAGGCAAAGAAACACCTTTGCCAATATCCGTACACCAAAACTATTAGGAAAATGTGCACTTTCATTTTTAGGCCCAGATCACACAACACTGTGGACGCTGTCTGTCTCAGGTGATGTTGTAAATAAATGCATTTCACAGACAGAAGAGTAAGCTTTACTTTTTCTTTCTGATGACCCCCATCAGATTTTCGGTCTAGCAGAAGTGACCTGCCGTAGACGGAAGTGGAAATGAGAGAAATTAGTGCAATGTGGTGTAGGGGTAAAAGCACAAAATAACATTTCTCTATCTTCAAGAACCATGCTTGCTTCTGGAATTAAACCCAGCAGGTAGGGCGATTCTAAACAGACTTCAAATTGTTCAACATCTGCTCGCCCCAGTGCAGTGTGAAACAGGGAGTGTATAACACTTTACAATGCCGAAATTCATACGGCCTCTTTAGAATTGTTACACAATTAAAATTTGTTTGAAATGCGTCTTAAACTGACTCCAAAATATTTTTAATTTTCAAGCTATACAATACTGTGAGGCTGACCCACCCCACCCATTCTTCCACACACAGCTTTTTTAACATGCTAAAAATAGTTGGATACATTTTCCTAATTTAACTTTATGTTACTTCTTTACCTTTCTAAGAATGAAGTTTAAAGTCAATAAATTCAAGGATCAATTATATTTGAATGAGGTGGGCGTGTAGATCTAAAGCCACATGGTCTTCTCTTATGGCCATCCTGCCAACTGTGGGTAAGAGAGGAATTGGTTCCCTTTTAGTCAATAAGAAATACTTGGGAATCTGTTCTACTTATAATGGCTAACAAAAGAGAAAGAGTCACTGCCTTGTCTTAACTTGCTTTTCTTGACATGGAGACAAAATGCCTGTGAGAAGCAACTAAGGGAGGAAAGGCTTCATCTGTGTACAGAGAATCATTTAGAAGCAACACCTGTCAATAAAAAACGACTACGGCCAATGAGCTGAGGCAGGACTAGGAGGTGGGACACTGGCAGGAAGAGAGGGGATTCTGGGAGATAGTGAGAGGTGTGCAAGATTCGAGGGGAAGAATGAGTAGTTAACCAGCGGGTAGCTAAACTTAAGATAGAATAAAGAGATTCACCCTGGATTGAGAGGCATGAAGCTGAGGAGAGGTAATTAAGCATGTGGAGGATACAGAGTAGTTTGAGTTGGTTAAATAAGTTATGAACTGGTTGGGGAATGATCCAAAGCATATGGCCAAGGCATTTATTAATAAATAATTAGTCTCGGAGTTGTCATTCCAGGAGGAATGGCTTATAGTCTTAGAGGATGAGTTCATCATGGTTCATAGGGAAATCCTGCGGAGTGTTTTAATCTGGAACAGCAGCTCATAGCTGTCCCTTCTTGTATGTTGGTGGATTAGGGAATAGATGGGACTGAAGCAACTCTCAAGGTCCTCCTAATACTCTACACCCACTAGTCAGGCCCTGTATCCTAAAGGTTCTGGAACCTCCTCAAATCCCTCCCATGGATCAAGTATTCCCACCCACAAACCCATGGCGGGCATTTAACGTTTAAACTCCAACATGTCTCTAGGGTTGGAATCCCAACAGCGAATTCAAGTATCTGCTCTTCATGTACGGGCGTGGATCCTCCTGATTCGCCACGTTTCAGCACACACCTGTGATGTGTAAATAACTTTCTCGGCAGAATTGCCAACACAGGGAGGAACAGATGGCCCAAGAATGTTCCTGCTTCATGGTTGACGTCATGGTCTCAGTTCGTCTGAGCAGAACAGAAGTCATACTCCATGTGTCTGTTCAGAGTCAGTCGTCTTCCGGGTCATGGACCACACGTGTGGCTTACATGACATGCTGAAAGCGACAGAGGTGAGTGATAAGTGGATAGGCAGTTGACAGAGGTTGGGGCGAGGGAAGAATGTCACTGTTCGGAGATGTCACAGGGACTGTCTTCTGGGATGATTTACTTGTTTGATTCTGCTAGTGAGGATATTTCCGTGAGCCTGTACACGCTGCATCCGGGCACAGTATGACAGCTGTTGTCCAAGAAAGTTCATTTTATGATTCGGCAATTAAAAAGAAAAAAGCAAGGAAAAAAAAATGTTCCCGAAGCAAACCTCGAGTGCCACTATTTGTAGCAAGGTTCTGCGGTTGACCCCCACATCCACTCCCACGCAATCCCTTTAAGTGAAAAGTTTTCTAAGCACAGGCTTTTGATGTTGTTCTGTGTTTTAAACAGAATGATTTAAAAGCATGTTAAGGTAATTATCCATAGTTGATGTCGAAGGAGGAGAAAACGGCTGAGTTCTGAAAAAGCTTTTAAACAACATTTAAAGCAATAAGCAGCATTGGGAAAAGCGATTTTATTTTCTTAAGATGACTCCCCCCACCCCCATGATGCTTTTGTTGATGCCTCTATGAGATTGTGAGGAAAGCAATACTTTAAGAATTCTTTGCTCTAATGTAAAATTGATTAGAGATTCCCTGGTCCCCTCCCTCTTTCTCGTCCCAGTAATGGAAAGACACATGACCGTATCACTGTGCAGTGAGCTACAGAACAATGAGGAACCCTATCTCTGATTGCATAGCAATTTAGCGAAGGAAGCCAAAGGTTGGTTTGACTACTGCTTGCTGTATTGTGTCCCTTTTATTCCCGTTACTTCGCACTTTACTCGGGAGTTATGAGCCCTCATTCAACAGGAAAGGGGAGAGAAGGCAAAGCAAAAGTGTGAAGTTGTACAAGAGAGGGAAAAATCAGAGGCTTATTAAATTTGAAAGGTTATGCCTCTGAATAATTTATTCATAAAATTTAATTTGCGTAAGAGTTTTTATGGCGAAGCGGCATGGTGACTATAAAACCTGAAATAAAAGCAGCAAACTGCGCTATTGTGGAACTGGTTTCTCCAGTACCGGTATCTTCTTTCTCTCTCTCTCTTTTTTCCTTTTCTTAAACCTGACCTTTCATTTTCACGCAGCCAGAAGGAAGACATCAGCGTTATCATACGATAACTAGATACCTTCGTGTTCCCTTTTATGTAAATGTAGTTTGGTGATGTGAATGCCTGCGTTCCCATGCTAGATGCAGAGCCACGACAACATTGCCGGGAGACTGTTCATTTGAAATGACTTATTTCAGAATCAGAACCAGAGGAACTCTAATGTACTGTGCTGAACCACGGGTGGCCCAGCCCTCTTTCACTTGCCTGCTCTTTTCACAGTGAGGGTCAAGGTCCTGGACTACTTAGTGCTGCTCCTTGAATTTGCAACATGGAGAACTGAACCTGTCATTGTCGTTGTGTTTGAAACGCATGCATAAGTGCTCCTGTGGTGTGTGTGTGTGTGTGTGTGTGTGTGTATGTGTGTGTGTGTTTGTGTGTTTTGGTGTGTGTTGTGTGTGTGTGTGTGTGTGTTTGTGTGTGTGTGTGTGTGTGTGTGTGTGTGTGTGTGTGTGTGTGTGTGTGTGTGTGTGTGTGTGTGTGTGTGTGTGTGTGTGTGTGTGTGTGTGTGGAGGCGTGTGTGTGTGTGTGTGTGTGTGTGTGTGTGTGTGTGTGTGTGTGTGTGTGTTGAGTGTGGTGTGTGTGTGTGTGTGTGTGTGTGTGTGTGTGTGTGTGTGTGTGTGTTGTGACAGGGTCTCAGTTAGCCCAGGCTGACCTCAAACTTGTCATGTAGCCAAGTGCAACTTCCCAAGTGCTGGGATTATAAACACAGGGCACTGTGGCAGATTTAGAATGGAATCTTTAATGTAACAACCTAGTTCTGAACAGCAATGAGAGTATCCTCACCCTGTAATCCCTTCACTCAGCAGGATTTCTTTCATTGGTTTAGTAAACTGTTTTTTTGTTTTTTTTTTTTGTGGACACACTGACTAACCCGTGGGGAGCACCACTTTCACATTTATTTAAAATTGTAAGCATTGCAGCTTCTCCTCGATGCTAAGTGCTTTTGAAAATAAGAAGAAAGTAACAACAGATGGCGTTCCAGGAAGTCATGCGCTTGGATGTATATGTCACTGGGCGATAATTTGTGACAGGGACGCATAGCTGACGTATGTGAGACAAAGATCTGTCAGGTGAAAGTGAAAACCCCATTGACGACTGGCAGACTTTTTTGGCCCCTCTCTTTGCCTAGAAAATAGATATGGGGTCGCCCAGACTAAAATGTCAGAACTTCTAATCATGATACCAATATTTGGTTAAAGTTTTTAGCCTACCCATCGCAGAGATGTTTGCATATCTATATTTTTTACCAGAGTTCATCATAGCCCAGGCGGAGGCGGGGCATCAGTAGGTTTAAGGATGCATTCAGCCATCATGGAGAATGGAGTGCTGTCATCTGCAGGGAAAAGGATGAACTGTAGTGGAGGTTGAATGAGGACTATCCCCCACATGCATCCGAACTCTTGGTGATGCTGGTGGGAAGGTTATGGAGTCTTTAGGAAGTGAAGTCTTGCTGGAAGAAGCGTGTCATGGGGTGGGTGGGTTTTGATACTTTATAGCCAGAACCCACTTCTCATTTTTTTTCTCCCTCTTTGCTTCCTGTGTGTAGATGAGATGGGATCTATCTGCTTCCCTACTGCTGGGCTGGCCTCACAGTCCTACTTCCGTGCCTTCCCCACCGTGATGGACTCTTCCCCTGGAATTGTGAGCTAGTGACCCTCTCCTTCTCTGTGTTACCTTCGGTCATGGCATTTTATCCCAGCAACAGAAAAGTATCAAGTAAACCAGGAGGTCATTATGGTAAGTGAAACATGGTAGTCTTAGGGTGATACATATCACATTTCTCTCATATACTGTATATAGATACTATACTATACTATAGATAAAATGTATTACATTAAAGCAGAAGGGAGACTATGAGGAAGGCAGGGACTAAATGAAGAGGGTAGAATGAGAAAGGATAGCAGACAGAAGGGAGACGATTACATTTTCTCTTGTAGGCAGAATTGGAATTATAGATATTCAATATATTATATATATATGATATGAAATCAGGAGAGAAACTATTTGGGAGAAGGAAGAAGAGGTAAGAGAGATGGGGACAGTAATTGGGAGATAGAAAAAAACCACAATAATATATTTCTATAAATATGTCACAGGGACATATCATTCCATTTGTCAAAAATTAGTAGTATGTGTATAACAAGTGAAAAATGTTATTAACACAACCATTGTAAGATATAGAAAGATGGCCAATGGTAATGTCTAATCCCCCAAATTTTATTATATATGAGAACCATGGGGTGGCTAGATTTTGCTCCCTGGAAGTGCTGCGAGCCTGGCGCATGCTGAAATGGCTCTTTCTCTAAACACCTCTTCACTGCTGTGACACAGAATTTAAAACAAGGGTCTGGAGAGATGGCTCAACAGTTGAGAGCATTGTAACACCAGCCACAGGAGATTTGACGCCCTCTTCTGGCCACCAGGGTACTTGCACACATACAGTGCATAGACACGCAGAGGTGCACACACATTCCATTGATTTTGCCTTTTGATATGAGCTGGGAGGATGAGTAAATATAGCCAAGTGCTCTCAAACATTTGCATTTCGTTAAACATTCAAGAATGTGAAACATGGCCCCAAGGACTATATTACTTTTGAAAGATGGAACAGTGACATGATGGATCATTTTTTTCTGCCAAAATGTGTTTTTTTTTCAAATATTTGAAATACATGTGTATGCTAACCACATCTTGACTGCTATTTTGATAAAACAAAACACCAGATGTTTATCTCTTGATATCAAGATTTGAACTCAAATTCCTTCATGTGTAATAAATAAATGCTTGAGCCTGGTGCATTCTGGGATGATGTGCACACGTGTGCGCTGTGTGTGTGTGTGTGTGTGTGTGTGTGTGCTGTGTGTGTGGTGCCTTTTTTTCCTTGAGGAAAGGAATTTGAAGGTAAATAGGATTTTCTTCCAAATTGATGTTGAGAAATCAATATAGAATAAGGAGAAATGGGAAATATGTATTAAATTATTTCTAGTGGGACAGGACAATGAAGTGGATCAATCTGGAAGTGAGCTTGCTATTCAAATATGATTTTTCTTATAAGTTGGGTGCCATTTAGGCTAAATCAGTTGATATGGTAGATTTTCTCCTGGTAGCGTCAGAGCAACTGGGAGTGCCATACAAAAATGTTCATCACAACTCACGACACACAGCCAACTTGGTTAATGTCCATGAATCAGAAGACTAATGACGCGTGAACTTGATATTGTAATTCATCGAAAAAGATACACGGACACACATATGTTTGTAAATATATTGATACAGAGCTGTAATGTTTTAGAAATATTTTTAATTTATTTTTTTTGAAAACTTTCTATACCTGTACAATACATCTTGGTCATATCCAACCAAAATCCTCGCTTCTGCTCCTGGATAGATCATCTCATACCTCACCCATCCCACCTTATTCATATCCTCTCCTTTTAAATTGTTTTATAACTCACCGAGTCCCATCAGTGAGACCTGCAAGGTTGAATGTGAGGTCATCCATTATAAGCATGAACAAATCATCAATCACATTAAAAAAAAAAAAACCAACCCTTCTTACCCAGCAGCCATCAGTTAGGGGTGGGAGCTCTTGGTTCCCTCTCCCACTCCTACTGGAATGCTGAATGATTTGACCTGTGTAACAAAGGTTATGTCTAGAGAGCCACACCATCCCCAGAAGTCTGCCTCTCACAGCATCTTTCCCCATCCCCCGGGTCTTACGTTCTTTCCACCCTTCCTCATGTTAGATACCTTGAATCCTGAGAGGGGGCTGGTGTCCCGTTTTTTGCCTGAGAATCAGCAGTTACTTATTCTCAGTGCTTTGGTACGATTTGCGTCTCTGCTCTGACTGGCTTTGGGCTGCAGAGAACCTCCTCTGACCAAGGATGTGAGCAGCCCAAAGCCATGGATCTAAGCATAGATATTTGAAGACGGTTTGACGGCACGTTCCTTCAGCAAAATGATCATATTAGCCCCCACTTTCATGGCTTATGGTCTCGCGACATAGGGACTTTTGGCCAGGTTTGTGGTACCTGTATGGCATGACTTTTTTTTCCCGTGGAGTAGACCTCAAATCCAAGCACAAAGCAGTTGGTTACCCCCATTCTAACCACACCACTATTGTAACAGTTAGTACATTTTGATTCGCAGGTAAGTATTACGGCTTGTAGGGGTCACTGTTGAGTACTATCCTGGTAGCTTTCCCCCCTCTGCAGCCTGTGCGGCAAGCACTCTTAGGCGCTGTAAAACCTAGCCAATCGCGAGGAAGTTTCTAGTGGATAGACATTTTAACGGCAATGTCCGTGTGGGGGTTTGAATATGCTTGGTCCGTGGGAAGAGGCACTGTTAGGAGGGGTGTCAATGCTGGAGTAGGTGTGGCCTTCTTGGAGGATGTCCGTCACTGTGGGGATGGGCTTTGAAGTTCCTATGCTCAGTGCAGAAGAGAGCTTCCTCCTAGCTGTCTACAGAAGAGAGTCTCTTTTGCCCGCCTTCGAATCAAGATGTGCAGCTCTCAGCTCCTTGTCTGCCTACAAGCTGCCCCAATTCCCATCATGATTAGAATGAACCGAACCTCTGAAACTGTAAACCAACCCCAATTAAAAGTTTTACCTTATAAGTTATGACTTATAAAGTTGCCATGGCCATGATGTCTCTTCACAGCAATGAAACCCTAACTGAGACAGTCCAATTAATTTTAATTAATGTAATTCAATTGATTGATATAAAGGAAAAATACTAAGATTGAGATATTGAGAGACAGATACTCTAAGTAAGACGATTTTTTTTTTTTAAAAAAGAACTGGCGTTTTGAATAAACACAAGCAGTTGGTCTCTAAACATCAGGCCAATGTTAATACCCTTTGGATAAACAAAAAGGGTTATAGTGGTTCCTGAAATGGGAGAGACATCCTCCATAGCTTGGTTTCCATGTTTTGTCTGGCTTTCTCTCTATTATGAATAGGTGTTGCTTCTGATTCACCAGCCATTCATAATAACAGACAAATTTAATTTGTCCTACAGGTAATTACCTCTAGGGACACAGTCAGAAGGCTAAATATGATTTTGAAGGTTGTAAACTATGCTTACCAATTTTAGTATTATTCAATCAGACATAATTTATACTCTCAGCCTGAGCTACCACCAGAAATAGCCAGAATTTGGCCTGGTGGATGTCTAAGGCAAAGAGGGACTTCTAGCAAATTCTCTAATGTGTGCCTAATTGATACTTCTATTGAAAGAGACTGAAAATGTTCATTAGCGTCCCCGAATGGAACAGAAGTGCTTCTGATCGCTGCGAGAACGTTTGTAAAAATCCTGTGATTTGGATCTGCAGCCCTAGCTTTCTCTGTCACTGG